>NC_134789.1:32397245-32404745 GCF_046742065.1 Oratosquilla oratoria
TATGAATACATTTCGAGAAATTCGTATTGATTTATACCCATTCCGAATAAGTATTTATTAATTTGTTTTTGTAGCAATTAAGATCTAGAATCTAGATGTATGCTTGTTGGTGGTGGTGTTGATTGTTCAGCTGTTGTATTATAAGTATTATCGATTTGGATTGTTTAATGTAGAAAATATTATAATGCATTAGGATGGGTGTAGTTGGGTCTTCGGTTGTATTTCAAATGGCAAAGGTGAAGTATTTATAAATATCAGGCAACCATCTTTACTAGCAGTGATATGAATGTTTAGAAGGATTTTAGTTGACCTGTTGTGGAACTGTATTTTTATATGGATTCTAGTAGTCTATAGGTAGTGTCGTTAGCATAAGAACATGAAACTGAAGGAGACTGCAAGAGACCATAAGGCTTGTACTATGTAATTCCATGTCCATTACCACCTAACATCTCTATCCATGAAGTTGTCTAACCTTCTCTGAAAACAAACAGTAATTTCAGCGCTCACGACATGGTTACCAAGTCTATTTCATTCGTTAACCACTCCATGTGTGAATCAGTTTTTTTTTTCCAATTTACTTCTTAAATCTTGAAGTGAGGGATTATATTACATATATATATCAGCAGTTAGGCTGTTTTATTCAGGTGAAGCAAGTGTTCCCTGACGGATCAGATATTTAATGATCATTATAGTAACTATAGTAAATGTATAATAACTTTATAGTAAATTTATAGTAACTATGGATAGAGAAGACGGGTGGTAATGGATATGGAACCCCCTAGTGTACGTCATATGGTCGCTTGCAGTCTCCTTTATTCTTTTGTTCTGATATCTATTGTGTTTCTGGCTGGTGTGATTACTGTATGAATAATTCGTAAAATCGAAATTACACTTTTAATTGCTTTTTTTTTTTTTTTTTTGTAAAGAATTTTAGACAGTAAGTAGTTACGCGCAAGGTAAAT
Source organism: Oratosquilla oratoria (assembly GCF_046742065.1). Classification (NCBI taxonomy): domain Eukaryota; kingdom Metazoa; phylum Arthropoda; class Malacostraca; order Stomatopoda; family Squillidae; genus Oratosquilla; species Oratosquilla oratoria. The sequence goes on from NC_134789.1 coordinate 32,398,208, forward strand.
GTGGCGGCACACTAGGGATATCTCCCTAGCATGCTACTTTCTTTTGCTACTTCGTTTGAGTAGAAACGACTTCGTTTACGATATTTTGTGTTTCAGATTCCCAAATGTCTAATTACTCTCGCATCATATATTGAAAAGCTGAATGACGAACTAAAAGTTTAAACCTGTACGAATGTTAGACACATTATTGAGATGGTCTTACGGGAGTTAGTAACCGAAGTCATTTCTAGTCAAAGTAGCAAAAGGAAGTAGCATGCTAGTCTTGTGTACCGTCACTTCAACTTCACTTATAAATGGAAGATGAATCGCTTAGCAAGGATGATGCAGTCAAGGTCATCATATTAAGACAGCATGGTAAGACTCGTAGTAATGAATTTAATTGGAAAAATCTAGGTTTAAGAAAGAAATAAGCAGTAACTTGTTTACCAAAAGAGTGGTTCAGGAATGTAATAGACTTAGTAACCATATGGTGAGCGCTGAATATATTTGCTTGTTTTAAAAAGAGATTAGATAACGTTATGGATAGGAATGATAGATGGTATGGGACATGGGACTGCCTAGTGTAGGCCGCATGGTATTTTGCAGTCTCCTCCATTCTTATGTTCTTCTGTTCTTATGGAGTGACACCAGATGGTTTTATTCAGTTGAAATATCATTGTAGCGAAGGAGCAACTCTCCCTCCCTCTCTCTCCTTTTCTCTCTCTCCCTCACACCCCCTCTCTCTCTCTCTCTCTCTCTCTCTCTCTCTCTCTCTCTCTCTCTCTCTCTCTCTCTCTCTCTCTCTCTCTCTCTCTCTCTCTCTCTCTCTCTCTCTCTCTCTCTCTCTCTCTCTCTCTCTCTCTCTCTCTCTCTCTCTCTCTCTCTCTCTCTCTCTCTCTCTCTCTCTCTCTTCCAAGTTTACCAAATTTCATTGACTCATTCGTTTGTTTTATTCACATTTTTCCATCCGTAGTGTTATGTATTTTTTTAAGATTTATCTTCCAACTTCACATGATGAAAACAAGGGGATTACTAAAGTAGTTCATATGAACGATGGATACAATGATATAGTTGTAGTAATGAAATTCGTCATGTAAATATTTAGCCATTGATTAGAATTTATTTACAGGTGGAATATGAAGTGCAACTACTTAGGTTTTAAGCAAATAGTTAAAAGTTTTGAATGCTTTATCAGTTTTTTTAATAAATAAAAATACACGAGATGGCAATCGCATGGAACAAAGTTCTTAGTTTTGTTACGAACATTTTTGTTATTTGTTATTATATTGTTGTTGTTATTATTATCATTATTAGTGTTCTTTTAATTAATTACATTGCGTTTGTATATTTGTGTATGTTTGTGCGTACGTTTGTTATGAACTCATTGAATATTATACTGATTACAATAGTATGTTCTGTAGGTGTTATACCATTTAATAGACGATTTTACTCAGTATGGAGTCGGCGGGCTGTGATCTCACCGCTATCGTGCGTGTCGAACACACACACACACACACACACACACACACACACACACACACACACGCACGCGCGCACACACATACACATCCAAGCGTGTGTGTGTGTTTACTCTCTTTGCTGATAAACAATTTATTCAGTTAAGGAGAACCTTTCTTTAGGAAGGCTGATGATATACTCTAGATGATGAATAAATAGAGACAAAGTATTAAATGTTGATGCATAGAATACTTGTTGTCTTGCAAGGGTTGACTCCTCTTAACTGTGGAGAAGGATTACCAGCGCTAGGACAGTTGGTCGTTGTTTAACTGGCCGCAGGAAACTTGTCGCGGACTAATGGCAACCAAATTTACCATTTAGATCAGTCGCTGAGGTCAACTCGCCGCCATATGGATTTTTTTTTTTTTTTTTTTTTTTTATAAAATTGTGATAAAATAAGGTTAAAATGTCTTTATAAAGAGCTTTACTGGAATAGAATAATAAAAGATACAAATGCAAAAATCTGGTGTAAAATTCGTTGGTAAGAAATAACCTAACCTAAACTAATCTGAGTGAATCGTCTTATGTACACAATCACAGATGTGTCCGCGGCGGCCTACTGGCCGCGGAAAGTTTCCCGCGGCCAGTTAAACAACGGCAAGGTAGCCACGACCAGTTGTTTTCCTTCCATGTCAGGTGGCGCTGGAGCACTGTGGCCACCATTGTCATGGTGAATCAACCATTGACTTGGTGCCATTGATACACTTACGTCGCCACCTTTGCCCTGCTTGTTCCGACAGCCAGTATAAATAGCAGCTATCTGGAATCATGGAGATGAGAGGATGTCGAATATGGATCAAGGGAATTGTAGTCTTTAGTGACGCTCTTGAAAGTTTCTGTTGGAAGCATTGTGCTTCTGATACTCTCAGCTTCGACCCCAAGTCCCAATTCGCTAGACACACCAATAAAAGGGATGATAGTAAATAAATAAATACATAAATGAATAAATGAATTAAATACTGTTAATAATAATAATCAGTAAAACAGTCCACCATTTGACTTTTTGACCCATGAGTTGATCGAGTGCAATTAATAGCAAACATATAGTAAGTGAATTGATTATTAATGATGGTAATGATCATGCAGGTATTACTGTAGTATTTTATTAAATATAGTGTTGAATAAGTTATTGTTGCTTGTGTTATCATTAACCAGTGATTTTTATTGTTTTTGTTGTTGATTATTAGTATTGTTGAAATGAAGGTCATTATTATTGGTGTTGATAATGCTATTTTCTTGTAGGTTTGTTCCCATTTAGCCATGATAATATATAATTGTTATTTTGCATGTTGTTGATGCAATATTGATATAATGATATTTTTATTCTAGTTATTTATGTTTATATTTTGTTACAGGTAAGACTGCAGTGGTGAAATGGTTCATAAGAATAATGTACAGGTAAGATTGCGCTGAAAAGAATTTTTTGGGGGGGCAACTGACCCTTGGAATAAAGGAGTTTTTGAATATCGGTAACGATAGAAAAGCCGTGAAAGCGTAATGATGACTTTAATTTTTAGCTGCAAAGTATCATGATTGAGGATTGATACTTCGAGGATTAGTAATGAAATATAATACACATTGTAAGTTGGACAAATTTAGATTCAAGAAGGAAATAGGCAAAAACTGGTTTACCAATAGAGTGGTTAACGAATTGAATAGACTTAGTAACCATGTAGTGAGTGCTGAAACTATTGGTTGTTTTAAGAGAAGGTTCGATAACTTTATGAACGAGAATGACAGGTGGTAATGAACATGGAACTGCCGAGTGTAGGCCTTGTGGTCTCTTGCAATCTTCTTCATTCATACGTTCATGTGAAACTTCGCAGTTTAAGACGGTAACACTACACCAGCAAGAAGCTGAAGTTATTAGTGTGTATTTTGATGGTCATTGGAAAATAAAAGAAAATAATAAACGTGCAGGAGACCAGGCTCTTGGTGTTAAAGGTGGTGCTCCCACTCTGGGCTCTTTTTCTTCCAACTGTTGATGCAGATTTGCAGTCCGCAGCTTTCGAGATATCAAATATCAGTCCATGTATTTTTGTTGAGAAAACAAAATAGTTTACCACAGTGCTTTTACGATGGAAAAAAGTTCTGGAGGTGGGCTGTACCGGCAATTAATCGGAAGTTAGAAGAGAAATAGCCCAGTGTGATAACCTCCTTAGCTTCTCCCGCTCAGGGTACTTCGCCTGCAGGGTCTGTTTGGAGTCACTGTGGGACTCTGAGGTCTGCTGTGGCCTCCAGGCTTCTAAGGTGCCTTCTGAAGGAAGAGAAAATCCTCCCTAAGGTGAGCAAGTCTAGTGATTGCGGTCGTGGTTGAGGATGAAGGAAAAGGGTTTGCGCAGAGGAGCGAATATGTATTGGAGTTGTTGAAATAATAATTAAAAGAAATATGGCCAAGAATGTAAGAGGAGGAAGATGTTAAATGAAGGAGATAGTAAGCTTGGATCTGTCCGTGGGTGTCTGGTGGGCAAACACGCGGGTGGCATGTAGACACAAATAATGTCAGTTTTGAGTCAGATTTAGTCTGAAGCTAGCTAAGGGTTCAAGGATGTTTTGGCACATAAGAACATGTCAGTTGCGTGCGAACATTAACCAAGATGACATGTCCTACGCTGAGGCATCAGCATCATTGGCAAGCTCCCACGTATACATTCATCTTTACATGTACTCTTACACATAGGCGCACATACTCGTGAATCTCATACTTAAGAACACTAGAATGGAGGAGACTGCAAAAGACCATACGGCCTACACTAGGCAGTTCCTTGTCCCTTAATACCTTGCATCCCTATACATGAATTTATCTAATGTTCTCAACCAGTTGTTTCAGCGCTCACTACATATTTACAAAAGCTATTTCATTGGTTAACCACTCTGATGGTAAACCAGTGCTTGCCTATTTCCTTCTTAAACCTAAATTTGTCCAGTTTAAACAAATTTAGGTGTAAAAAGGAAATAGGCATGAACACGCGTACAAACCTGCGTGGACGCAATTCCTCCGCCTCGTCTCACCCGCACGCATCGGCGGCATCTACAGTTAAGGGATTATCACACTGGGATATTTATCCTCCCACATCCTACCTCCAACACCCATGTGAATGACTAGAATGTGGCTTCGCTTACAGAAATCTAGACTTCTCTAAGATCATTTCAAGAGTATGTATAACATTGGTATAGGTTTGCAATCTCCTAGTTCATCATTCAACTTTGCTATATATGACGGAAAGATAATTTGATATTTGGAGATTCGACAATTTGAAAATTGTAACCGAAATCGTTTTTACTCAAACGAAATCTCAATTGTCGGCGCTGGTGAAGCCCGTGGAAGTTCAATGTGATAACCCCTTACTACACGTGAACACACGGACTTGATTGCATCTACACATTTGTACATGTGCACACACACACACACACACACACACACACACACACACACACACACACACACACACACACACACACACACACACACACACAGAATCAAGGGCGCACATGCATATGCTTATACCTAAGCAAACACGTACATTGTCCATTTGTAACACCATGTAAGCCTTATGCTTCTTATGCAGGCTTGTTTTTGGGTGAATATTAATTTTTTTATTTATATGAACATATGTTTATGAGCATGATTATTATCAATCACATAATTAAACAGCAACACCTACACACACACACGCAAATGCACAGGCATAGACACACCTACACAATATATATATATATATATATATATATATATATATATATATGTATATATGTATATAGACAGGTTGGTGTGGTAAGCGCAGAAAGAATTTTTTTTTTTTTTTTTTTTTTTTTTTTTTTTTTTTTTCGTTTCGTTTCGTTTCGTCCTTCCCAGGATTTCCTCTTTGACGAATAAAAGGAATAAAGTCTTCAACTACAGTCTTTGTTTACAAACCTGACACGTATCTGTCTTTCAACATACTGTAGAAACGTACACATATATACAGTATATATATATATATATATATATATGTATATGTATTATGTGCATAAAATGCGTATGTACGTGCGGTTGGGTAAGTCACAATTACATAAATTTGTATACTCTAAACATGTATAAAAGGTTTATGCTCATATTTGTACATACTGTATATGTTTATATATAATATGTGCAGTCATATATGTATTTACATATAAGTTAATTTTTGTATATATTATATATCTACATGAGACGTATACACACGTCTATGTAATTGTATGTATATATATATATATATACATATATATATATATACATATATATGTACATATGTATATACATACACATATACATCTAAATATATATATATATATATATATATATATATATATTTATATATATATATATATTAAACGACCGGGGTCCTTTAAATAACTGAGTTTATCTCTTCCCAAAGAAAGGCACGGTCATAGCATCGAAAGTAATAACTAATATATGTATGCACTCCATTTTCTTATTCGTGTGGATATATATGTGCACATATATATATATATATATATATACATATATATGTATATATATATATACATATACATATATATGTACATATGTATACACACACACACACACACACACACATATATATATATATATATATATATATATATATATATATATATATATATATTTTTTTTTAACGACCGGGGTCCTTTAAATAACTGAGCCTATTTCTTCCTAAAGAAAGGCACGGTCATAGCATAGTAAGTAATAACTAATATATGTATGCACTCCATTTTCTTATTTGTGTGGATATGTATGTGCATATATATATATATATATATATATGTAAAGTATATATATATATATATATACTATAAAAAATTTATACATAATTGTGTGTATACACATCTATATATATATTGTATGCGTGCGTGTTTGTGTGTATGTTGGTTCAGTATGCACCATGGTTTTGGACTCCGTGTTGGACTTGTGATAGGCATTTTCATTTGGAATTGGAGGAAGTGTAATTTGTGTGTATGTGTGTGCGTGCGCGCGAACAGGTATCGTGATATAATTTACATAAGTTTTCATTTGATATAA
>NC_134789.1:32414745-32419745 GCF_046742065.1 Oratosquilla oratoria
CTTTGATCAGGCTTATTTAGATAAACACCTAAGCAAGATGCTGTAATGATTATAATTTATTTTATATTATTTGTTTTTGTTTTGTTATCATTTGTCTGTTTGATTCTCATTTATTATTTGTTATATGTCAATTTATTATTATTTACTATTTACCTGTTTGTTTATTATTTAACTATACCTATGCATTTATTTATGTATTTTATTTGTTATTTACATTATTATAGTTTTTATTTATTCATTTATTTATTTTTTTCGCATATGACCTAGATATGGACCAAAAGGTCTCCTGTCGGCATGCTCCGCCTTTGTAATCCTTTGCATTTAGTTCTATGGCTTCTGTTCATCTTCCTTTTGGAATACAAGAGTAACCTTTGCTAATTTCTATTCTTTTGTTGATGACGCTTTTTTTTTTTTTTTAATAATTTCTAATGAGATAGTAATTTTTCTTCTACCTCTTCTTTTTCTTCAAACGCCTTGGATGCCAACCGTCGGGCCCTGGTGTTTCATTGACATGGAATATTTCTTTACGGTGCGTCACCAACTCTCCGTAGCAGCGGGGCTGTGAAAAGGTTTCAGTCTCCTCATGGAGAACACTCTTGAGAAGTCTAATCTCTCCCTCACATTGCCTGGGCCTGCCTTCCAAATTAACATTAGTCAATGCACCTCTTGATAAGTCTAATCTCTTTTTCACATTGCCTGGACCTGCCTTAACATAACACAGTCGGTACATCTTTTAAAAAGTCTAATCTCTTCCTCACATTGCCTAGGCCTGCCTTCCAAATTAACACAGTCGATGCATCTCTTGATAAGTCTAATCTCATCCTCACATTGCCTGGGGCTGTCTTAACTTTACGCAGTCGAAGCATCTCTTGAGAAGTCAAATCTCGTCCTCACATTGCCTACGCCAGCCTTCCGACTTAACACAGTCGATGCAGACCATTTAGCTTTTCCTCTACATGCATACATACGAGTATATACCAAGGGCTTATCCTCCCATATAAGGGAGGTAGCCAAAGTCAAAAGGCATAATTCCACTCCCACCCATTTCATCCCCATCCACTCCACTCCCATTCACCACCCCTCCCTCCCTCCCTCCCTCTCTCTTTTCTTATTTTTTTCTTTCTTTATGTCTTTGTTATTTCTGTCTGCTCTCTGCAGATAAAATAACAGAGATAAAAGAAAAAAATAAGTATTGAAAATGTAACCTTACAACGCTTACTTTACACAATATTCATTTACAGCCTAGTTTCACTGACTGATTTTTTAGAACATTAATGTACACTATATGGATATGATAATTTCAATGTAAGTGTTTTTACTTAAAAAAACCGGTCTCACTAGAGTAAAACTGTTCCATTTCAAGTAACGATTTTACAAAATAACCACAAATATTCCATACCATCCAGATATATGCCGGCGATATTCCTCATCCTCTTCTTCCTCTACCTATACCTTTATTCTCTCTTTCTTTCTCTCTCTCTCTCTCTCTTTCTCTCTTTCCTTCATCGTCCTCTTGTTTCCTAATGCCGTCATTGCCCTCCATGTTCAAGGAATTTTCTCCCATTTCCCTCTCCTCTTCTCCTCCTCTGTCATCATACACCTATTTACTCTTTTTCTTCTACCTTCTTTTCCATCTCGTCTAACTCTTCTTGCTTTTCTTGCACCTTATATATCTTCCTAGTTATCCTCTTCCATCTCCTGTTTTTTTCATCTTGTTCATCTTTCTTCTCCTTTTCTTCATCTTAGTCCTCTTCCTCCTCCTCTTCTCATCATCTTATTCCTCATTTCTTCCTTTTCCTCCTATCCCCGTTCCTCCTCTTACTCCACCCTTGTTTCTCTTTCTCTCCTCCTACTCCTCCTCCTCCTCCTTCTCCTCCTCTTTTCTCCTCCTCTCCTCCTTTTCCTCCTCTTCCTCCTATTCTTCTCCCCATATGGTTATCCTACCCCTCCTTCACTTACTACTACAACTACATCTGCTACTATCTAGTACTACTGCTACTATTAGTAGTATTACCACCATCACCACTATTACTAATGATACTACTTTTTCTACTTTTGTTCCTACGCTTCGTACAACAAAGGATTACAAAGGAGGAGCATGCCGACAGGAGACCTTTTGGTCCATAAATAGGTCGGATGCGAAAAAATTATTTTAAAGATAAGTAAATAAATAAGAAATAATAATATAAAAATTATGAATATGACAAATAGGTAAAGTTATATAATAAACAAACAGCTAAATAGTAAATGATAAATGGACAGATGAATAACAATAATAATCAAATAGATAATAATAAACAGACAATAACAAAGAAATAAACAAATAATACAGCATCCTGATTAGGTGTTTATCTAAACGAATCTTAAAGCTTGGAAGTGAACTACATTGCACTGCCCCTACATAAAATTTATTCCATTTATTAAATACACGGTTGGCAAAGTTGTTTCTATCCTGTTCCAAATTAAATATATTTCCTGACAATTTGAGACCTTTCTTGTCTGATTCTCATTCAGTGTGAAAATTTTGTCACTTTTGATGTCAATTCCCTTTAGAATCTTAAAGACCTGTATCAAGGTCATGCCTTGAAGATTCGTTTTCTGTAGAATTCGCGTACTATAAGTCAATTTCTGTATTAATATTGTCACCCCGCTAAAACTTGCATTATGGAAATATAACATTATTAATACTGTTACGTCTCTCATATCTATATGTAAATATCTATAAATATTAGTATTATTATTCTATAAAGTATAAATCGTAATACGTAAACAAATGTATTCGTGGAGATATAAAATGTTTCATATGTCCTTATTGTTTCACCGATAAGGCAGCTGATTTATTCACGTATACTTTGCATTATATTTTCAATAGACAGTTCCGAGAGAATTGGAGTTTACGTAATTCCAACCTTCCTCTCAGTGAAGTGTAACCTACACCATATGTAGTAACCTAACACTACAAAGTCACCTGTGAGTCCACGCTTTTTTAAGGAAAACAGATTCATATGTTTTAGTCGATTTTCGTATGATTTATTTTTGATATTTGGAATCGTTTTTGTGGCTCGCCGTTGTATTTTTTCCAATCTGTCAAAGTGTTTAACGAGATTCGGTAACCATACAGAAACTGTATATTCCAAATGTGGTCGAACTAAGGATTTATAGAGCTTGTTAATGAGAGATGGATTTTTTAAGTCAAAAAATCACGCAATCAGTCATAGAATCTTATTTGCTTTCTCATAGGCTGAAATACACTGCTTAGATGATTTGAAATCGTTACTGATAATTACGCCGAGATCCTTATCGCTATTCACATTTGTTAACGAATTTCCAAATAATTTGTAATAGTACTCACTGTTATTTTTTACCTATGTGCATGACCTTACATTTACTTATGTTAAATTTTGTTAGCCACTTTTCAGACCATTGCTGTAGTTTGTCTAAATATTCTTGAATATCTAATTGGTTTAAATAAGCATTTGCCCTTCCGTACAGTTTTGTATCATCAGCAAATTTGGAGACAGTAGATTTCAGTCCATGGTCTATATTATCAATATATACTATGAATAGAAGTGGCCCAAGAACGGAACCCTGAGGAACTCCACTTGTAAAAAATTTCCATCTAGAAGTTTTGCCATTTAAAACAAATCTGTTTTCGATCGTTTAACCAGTTACTAGTCCAACTTATTAGGCTACCACTTATTACGTGTGAAGCTAATTTGATAAGTAGTCTTTTGTAGGGGACGGTATCAAAAGCTTTAGCAAGGTCTAGATATATTAAATCTATATTGTTTCTTTTGTCAAAATTCGAGAGGACTGTGTTATAGAATTCGAGTAAGTTAGTCACGCAAGAACGTATCCGTCTGAATCCATGCTGGCTATCATTTATGAAACAGTTACTTTCTAAATAGTGTTCGATAACATCTCTGATGATAGCTTCAATAATTTTTTTCTACAAATGAAGTCAATCTTATAGGCTTGTGGTTATTTGGTTTCTTTTTGTCACCTTTTTTTGAACATGGGGGTAACGTTAGCAAGCTTCCATTCTCTTGGGACATCTCCGGATATGATGGATTTCTTGAAACTAATTTCTGATGGAACAACAGTCTCATTTTTCATATCCTTTAACAATGTCGGATGCCAACCATCAGGCCCTGGTGTATATAGCTTTTAATTTTTTCTTTTGTTATGTTTACCGTAGTAAGTTCACCCTACACTTTTCACAGGTTTCAGTTTGGAGTTCACTTTGAGGTGTTTCGTTTACGAATTCTTAGGTAAAACAGTTTTTTTTTTAATATCTCACATTCCTTCATTTGAATATTCAAGTTGACCGTCAGCAGATAATAGTGGGCCAATATGATTCCTAATAACCTTTTTATCTCTAATGTAACTATAGAATTCTTTGGGATTATTCATTTCGTATTGTCGTTTTCGTATTTTAATGTCTTTTTAAATCTCTCTGTATTATTATTATTATTATTATTATTATTATTATTATTATTATTACAACTTCTTTCCCTTTAATTTGTCTTCCCCTATCTCTTGATCATCCTCCACTTCCTAAAGCATAGTTTCAATCCTTCGATTCTCTTCCTTCTCGCTTTTCTTATCCTTCTCGTAACCTTTAACGTCTTCTTCTTCTTTGGTATTGTTGTCTCTTAAACGTCACTCTTCTCTATCAACGTGGCACGATGATATTATGCTTTCTCCTTTGGTTTCTTCTCCCACCTCTCCTACCGACCCCACTTCTCTGACCGCTCTCACCTCCCTCTCTCCCTCTTCCTCTCCCCATCCTTCTCTCCCTTTCCATCTCCATCCTCTCCCTTCCTCCCCTCATCATCGTCATCATCATCATCATTTTTAATTTGTCACTGGTGTGCTTGTTTTTTCCTCACTTCATTTCCTGTTCGTTTTTTCTTCCTTTATTATTTTCCTAACCACCTTTGTCTAGCTATCTTTCCCGTCACCTTGATCATTTTAATCTATTAATGATGCACCCTGTT
>NC_134789.1:32424745-32447245 GCF_046742065.1 Oratosquilla oratoria
TGAATAAAATCGCCAGGCGATAGCCAAGGTAGAAGGAAAAGAGCCACCCGGTAAAGAAGGGTGGTACAAGGAAGTGTTAAAATAACCAGATGGCATCCAAAAGAATTTAATGTGTTCGGACTTCTGTGTTTTGTAATTCTAGACACAAGGAGCTAAGATAAGAGGGAAACAAGAGTGATGGATGGGAGTGGATGCATGCCTTTGACTTAGCTACATCCGTTGTAAGGAGGAAGAAGCCCTTCTTTCATAGAATATAGTTTCCAAAATATAGGTATTGTTTGTAAAACCATAGGGAATGATGATAATTGGAAATCTGATCATGTATTATATGGTTGAGTTAATGACAATCTTACAGAACAATTAGATGAGCAAGTAGTATGAAAATATGGGTTGGTAGGTATATAAATATGAATAGATCTATAAACTCACATAAATGCATAAATTAGGTAGACATGTAGGGATGAAATTAAATTATGATTAAAGCACATGCAATGATAGAAAAAAAAAGTACGGTTAATGATCTGATTAGTTCAATTAAAACCGCCGAAAGGCCACTTACTGAATAAATCACCTGGCGGTTCCATAATTATGGAGTGCATGTGGGGGTGGACTTCGTCTTCGCCTCCACCTCGTCCTCTTCCACCTCATTCTCCTGTTTCGCATCCTCCTCTTTCTCCTCTATCCCCACATCCTCGTCCTCCTTCTTCTCTTTTTCCTATCCCTGTTCTTCCTCGTCCTATTCATCCTTCTCTTCCAGCTCCTCTTCTCCTTTCCTACCTCTTCGTCCTCCTTCTCTTTCTCCTCTTTCTTCTCTTATTCTTCATTGAAGGGGCGCCGCTGAGGTGAACAAAATAGCCAAGAGTCATTAGCGCCCCGAACGGACAAGCCTCAAGGCTTGTTTAAAAAAAAAAAAAAAAAAAAAAAAAAAAAAAAAAAAATGAAGAAGATGTATGAAATTCACCACCGTTTTCAAGAATGGGTGAAGGCTTTCATAGGAGTAAGAACTTGTAATGGTTCACACGCGTGTTGAATGTTCTAACACATTGTTAAGATAGACTGAATATCCCACTATCGGAAAAAAGAAAGTTATTTGAAGATATGTATATTGTGATCACTAACTGTGATCCTCTTAAGCGTGAGTTATTTAAAGATACGTACTGTATATTGCGATCACTAGCTGTGATCCTCTTCAGCGTCAAGAGGATTACAGTTAATGATCGCAATACACGTATCTTCAGATAACGCTGAAGAGGATCACAGTGATTGCAATATACATATCTTCAAATAACTTTCTTTTCTCCGATAGTGGGATATTCAGTCTTGTAATGGTTACTAACATGAAGTCTAAATACTCTTACCGACGAGAGAAAGCTGTTAGCAAGTTTAGTTTAGTTTGGATAGTTAACTCCTTTAATATGATACCCGTTCTTTAATAGTTTTCTGCTAAATTCAGACAGTGTTATTCTGTATGAGATGGACCTAGGTGGTGTTGAGGTCTGTCGTTGCCCCGAACAAAATCTACAACGACTAGAACCAACTAAAGGGGTCATCACAATGTGCTTTCAACAGCTTTATCAAGGCCGACAGTTGAGAGTTCGAGTTAAAACGACTTCAGTTACAATGTTTTATTTTTCAGATCTCCAAATATCAGATTATCTTCCCATCATATATGCAAAACTGAACGATTAACTAAGAGATTGTAATCCTATGCGAATGCTATACATACTTCTTGAATGTTCTTAGAGAAATCTATATTTCTGTATGCGAAGTCCTATTGTAGTTATTGAAATGGAGGTTGAAGGTAGGATGTTGGAAGAAAAATAGCCCAGTGTGATAACTCATTGAAAGACATGAATCCAACATACTTGTATTCTAAAGGATACCTGTCAGTATTTATGCTGGATTCTCTCTGTACGTTTATTTGACTGTACAAGTTTTATGTTGGCGATATTTTAAGGACTTAAATGGCATCCCTGCGGATCAGAGTCACGTAGAATTATTATATGATTAAATGCAATTGCCCCTCCATTCTGCTACCCTCCTTAATGTCTTTTATCATCTCCATGAATCCATCTCTTCGGTGCAATTTTGTCCCCATCAGTAGAAATGTTGGTAATATCCGACAAAGTTAAAAAAAAAAAAAAAAGCCTGTAAATCCTGTTAGTCAGATTAAAATACGTAAATGATTCACATTTGATGCATTATTTGTGAGATATATATATATATATATATATATATATATATGTATGCATACGTGTGTTTTTAATGTATATGTGTGGACGTATGTATATATATATATATATATATACATATATATATATGTATATATATGTATGTATATATATGTATGTATATATATATGTATATATTTTGCAGTAATTCACAAGACACACGTGAAAATAATATGCAGAAAAAACCACTGGGAAATAAGAAGCTTAGTCCGAACGTTTTCGTCTATTTAAGACATTATCAAGGAATACACAGTTACAGAGACAAAGGTGGATATATATACATAAAGTAGAAGACAAGCTAGGAACATGGGAAGGACACACAAGATGTAAACATCGGCTCTACCTGATTGTGAAGCATCTTGTGTGTCCTTCCCATGTTTCTAGCTTGTCTTCTACTTTATGTATATATATCCACCTTTGTCTCTGTAACTGTGTATTCCTTGATAATGTCTTAAATAGACGAAAACGTTCGGACTAAGCTTCTTATTTCCCAGTGGTTTTTTCTGCATATATATATATATATATATATATATATATATATATATGTATATGTATATATATATGTATATATATATATATATATATATATATATATATATATGTATGTATATGTATATATATATTTATATATATATATATATGCATGTAAACTGTATATGTATGTATATATTTATATGTATGCATGTATATGTGTGTATCTTTCCTTTCCCTCTGCAATCGTCTGTGCAGTTGCTCATGTGCGTGAACACAAACACACACTGGTTCATGTGCGCACCTAACGAGTGTGTTTATGCGCACACACACTCGTTTACAACTCAATCTCTCGTAACAAATAAAAGTCCACATTAGGTGCGCACACTCAAAATGTGTCTTTGCATTGTTCCACAGCAGAATTCAATACGAAGCAGTTGATGTTAATTTTTATGACTTCATTGTAGCCAACATTTCCTTGTCAATATTTTCATTGTACTGTGTATCCGCTGTTGATAATAATCTGCTTCTGTTTGTATTTATCTGCGTGCTTTGTTGATAGTCGTTGCATTTTGTGAGATACAAAACTCTGAGATTAGAATTTAGAGTATAGTTTGTGTAAGAACTCACAAACTTCGTCTCCTTCGTAACATCCAGACTAAGAGTGTTTAACATTCCATGTCGAGGCCCACCATCATATGCATGAAATCATCAAGATCAGAAACTTCAAAGTTCCACGTGACGTTTGATAAAAAATAATTCAGTTACAATGGATGCACCCTCGCCGAGTGTGTGAGAGCGTCGCTACATGTAGGTCGAGGTGACGGTGGTACCAACCCTGCCACGAGCGAGTTGGACCAAGGGCATGTTTCATTATATTCCTCTGTAAATGAGCACCGTTCTAGCCTCCTGATAGGTGGAAGTTCGCGACGTTAATCCAAGTCATCGTCATCACATTGAATTTATATTCCATATTGCCTGTTAGCTACCGTGTTAGCACGTTGAGTAGTAAGTGTATTATTTCCTGTTATATTGGGTGGTCTATGTTACACACCCTACATCTTGTATATCACTCTGTTTAGTCATCGTCACACTGACTTCCAGTTGCGTTGATACTGCTGATACAACAGAACAGATGTTCCCGAATTTATGAACAAGTTATGTTCCGAACGGCAGTTCGTAACTCGAAATATACGAAAACATTATTCTACACAATTTTAAAAGTACTCAAATCTACATGCACAGGTATATAAAGTCAATACATTTTTTCTTATCCTAAAACACATTACTAATGATACATAAAACAAAAATTGTAATATACTTTAATGTTGGCTTTAACCTTGAAACTGGGAAAGTAGGCTTAAGGCTTTGTTCGTATGTTCAAAGTTCGTAAGTTGAATGTTCGTAAGTATAGGCGCGTCTGTCTTCTGAACACACTCGAGCCTTAAACATTGTAACTCACCGCGAGAACTGTAAAGTGGCAACTATTGATGTACAATAAAATATTTGAGGCATTGTAACTATTTGGAAATTCCCACGGAGCTTCTTATATTACATTACACGACTTGGGTGTAGCCAGTGATGTATTGAATCCAATCCAGATTTGTTAGATCTTAAATTACGCTACTCGATCTGTAGACGCCTGTTGCTGCAATTTTTTTGTCTTTTTATTTGTTTGTTTATTTGCTTGTTTTTGTACAAGAAGAATACATACTAACATGGTTGCATTTCAGTTCACAAAGAAACTGGAACCCGTAAAGATTATTAACGCTGAGTATGCTGTATCATTCAACAATTATATACAGGAAAACCTGCTCCCAGTGTTTTTGAGTATATTATATACCGTATATATATATATATATATATATATGTTTGTGTCAATTTGACATTTGGAAATAAACTCTTCTGCTGGGATTCTGGCGGGGGTTCGAATCCCAGCAGAAGAATATATATATGTATATATATGCGTAAATAACCACTAGGAAAAAGTAAACTAACGAAGCAGAGCGCTTTCGTGTAATTACATCTTCAGTGCAGATACAAAGAAGGAATTATACTTTTTCTTAGTGGTTATTTACGCATTTGTAAACACACTTTCCTAGTGTTTTTATTGCATGTGTATATATATGTGTGTATATACATATATATATATATATGTATATATATATCATATATACATACATATACCAAAGGCTTTTCCCCCTTACACGGAAGTAGCCAAAAGACTAAGGCATAGAAACCACTCCCACCCTTTCCATCCCCTACATACTCCACTCCCCTTTACCCTCTTCCCTCCTTCTTATCATGGCACCTCCTGGATGACGGGTCATCCCTGCATCTTGTCCACTGCCCTGGGTCAGAAGCAGTGTCGCAAGACACAGCATATTCACAGCAAGGCCGCTTCATTAGTTCGGCAACCGCCCTCTCCGTCCCCTCATGCAGAAAAGGAGAAGACGGGGAGAAATCCCTTTCGGGCTGCGTCAATTTATTTCTCATACATACTCCCTCATCCCCCCATCCCCACCCACTCACCCTCATGCATCACAGCATCATCCATTCTCAAACCATCTCCATTCACCCCTATCATCTGTCCTCTCCCGTCCTTCCTCAACAGACATTCCCCTCTTTCCCAATGCCCCTGTCGCACCACCCCATACATGTATAAATTGCATAGCCAGGGCGACATAACACATCCCTGACGAAGTCCCACCTTTACCTCAATTCACTCACTCTCTCCATTTCGAATTCTAACACAAGCTCTACTACTCTCGTAAAAACTCTTGACTGCTCTTAACAGCTTTCCTCCAATCCCATATCGGCAAAACCTCCCACAGTGCCTTCCTATCTACCCTGTCATAAGCCTTTTCCAGACCCATAAAAGCCCAAAAAACATCCTTACCTTTTCTTATAGCTTTCTCACATATCTGTCTTACCACAAAAATCTGATCTACACAACCCCTACCTGTCCTAAACCCACACTGTTCCTCACCAATTACTCCCTCCGTTCCTCTCCTAATCCTCTCAATCAAGACCCTCCCATTAGCCTTCCCAACTACGCTTAACAAACTGATCCCGCTGAAACTACTACACTCACACTTGTCCCCCTTTCCCTTGTAAAGTGGAATTATACAGGCACTCCTCCAGTCCTCCGGCACTCTATCCTCTCTTAAACAAACACTAGATAACCTCACCAGCCAGTCCACCATAACTGTACCGTACCTCCTTGTTTCAGACATTCTGCATGGCATCTATCCAACCCAGGTGGCTTACCTGCTCTCATCATCTTAACATCTGCTTTCACTTCATCTTTCCTCATTTCTCCTCCATTTTCCTCACTCATCACGGTCATTTTCTTATCGCTTCCCACTGTAACTACCTTTCCTTTCCTATCCTCCTTCTCATTTAGCAACTCCCTAAAATACTCTACCCACCTTCCTCTCACTGCCTTCTCTTCCATTATCATGTCTCCATCTACACCTTTTATTATATTATTTTTTTATATTATTTATTTATTTTTTTAAGGATAGATTAATTGGGGTATGAGCCTGACAACATAAACGCGGAAGGTAAGACGGCAGGGATTCTTCAATATTGTGAAGTTTGTTTCACTCCGGAACTTTCTCAGAGAGTTCCAGTGTAATCGAAACGCCAGAGTATCAAAGTCGTCGCCATCCCCTTCTTTTGTGTTCTCCATCGTCCAATTAAATACATAAGTAGATATATTACTTTAACTTGTCGGTTTCTCGACGAAGCCATTAGTATATAGTTTAAAGAATATGGTCTTGATGGCTTCTGTGTGTCCTTGTACATATACATTCATGCATCCGGATGCAAGATCTTTCATTGTTGATGTTGTTGTTGTTTTCGACGACTGTTGTGTATATGCAAGTCTTCCGGCGTCAGCCCGAGTGAATACACAACAACATAATTACCTTTGTATACTTCATTATTGATTCCTGCAGTAAAACCTTACATTTCTGTGATATGTAGAATTTGTACATATTATTTTACTTCTGTGTGTGTGTGTGCCTGTATGTGCCTGTATGTGTGTGTATTTGTTTGTGTATCTACTTATGCGTGTATATATACATATATATATATATATATATATTTGAATGCATATATGTGTATATTTGTGTTTTCATAGTATCTGGAAAACTGATATTTACAACTGGAGGCTCGGGCGCGCGCACACACACACACACGCACGAGCAAAAAGTGGCTTGGTGTTATCATGTTAAGATGGGAGGTGTAGTAAATAGATTTTGATATGTGTATGTGGAATAGGTGGGTGTTTTATCTTGGCGACCCTCTTATTATGGGGAAAAGTCCTATGGTGTGTGTAGGTATACATACATACTCGTACATACATACACACACATATATATATATATATATATATATATATATGTATATATATATATGTTTATGTATATATGTTTATGTCTATGTACGTGTGTGTATTTATGTATGTATATAAAAGTAATATATTTTTATAGTATCAGAGTTTCTTGTCAGTTTTTTATCTTTGTTTGAAAGCATATTTTCTTTCCAAAGGAAGTTGACTTCAAATGTCTCTGTACTTTTTATTAGAAATATACGTTGGCATTTTACAAAATAGTAAATTGAGTGAACCAGAACTCTGTTTCGCGCCTCTTCGGTGCTCCTTCAGCAGCAGGAAGATGAAGAAACATTTTGGTTAGGTCTAGGAAATGACGTACTCCATCGGTTGAGGTGGTTGTGGAGGGGGGGGGGCTGAATTTAGAGGTTTTTGGTTGGCTGAAAGATTACTAGAATATGCTGTTCTCTGATTGGTTGGCTGTCCTGTGATGTCATCAGGAGTTGTGAAACTGTGTACTGGGCTATCCAGTTTAATTTGGGCGGAATGCTACAATATATTTCATTAGAAGAAAAATATACTCGCAGGGAAAGGGAAAAGGGTGAGGAGCGTACGCCAGGAGACGCTGTGTAGCTGCGTCCGAAGCCGTCATCTTTGCCTTATGTTGGTAACAATCACTGCTTAGAATTGGAGAGACGTGCGGAATTCGTTGCCCATAAACGAAGCGAGACCAGCACGCTTCCGATTATGCCACCGGCGCACAAGCAGACAAGAAATTCTGCTCTCATAAACTCCTCATATATTCTAATAAAATATGCTCGAGAAAACATCTGACTACGTATGCAGTGCACTTACTCACACATGCACACACATACGCGCGCGCACACACACACGCACACACACACACACACACAAACATATACACATATACGCACACACATACATACATACACACAAAAAAAACATACGCACGCACACACACACACACACACACACACGCGAGCGCGCGCGCGCGCACACACACACAATATATATATATATATATATATATTATATATATATGTATATATATATATATGTATATATTCTCACATATACACGTCTTATGTCTTAATATTGCAACCATATTTATCTTTATGCCTTTTTTCTTGTAATAGGTATATCTGATTGTTTCTATGTACGGTAAATGTGCATGTACACACATCCATATTCATAAATGTTTATGCATGTACATTACTTGTTGAACCATGAAGTCAAGACTTAGAAAGCATCGCGAGCTTACTTATTCACATTGGGGGCAAATTCTAATGCATATTTTAAATTCAGAGTGGCATATTCACGGGAGAGTTAAAAAAAAAAAGAGAGAAATGGATGGGTCGCTCACAATGCAAATATGTGCAGGGTAATGCGACGCGCTCAGCCTGACGTGCGCGTAGACGCGACGCCACGTTGCGTTACGCAGCTTGGGAGACTCTCATTCATGCGTCTTCGCAAATTCCGGCATATTTGCTGAAGAAAAAGAAAATAATTACGTACTGTTTGCAAAATATCTGGTCAATAGACAATGAGCTGATGCTTTGGAGCCCTGGATTTAATGCATTTCTTATTCATAGACGGTAATTATGCAGCATATTCTAATGGACGCCAAAGTCTGATGCAATGATGTATTGTCTACGACTGCCTCGTGGAACCCTTCCATCAAAGTGGGTTCCTCCTCCTCCTCCTCTTCCTCCTCCTCCTTCCCCTCCTCCTCTTCGCTCCTCTCTTCACTCCTCCCCACCCTTCTTCCCTTCCCCACTTCCTTCTCCTTGCCTACATTTCCTTCTCCCCATTTCATTCCTCACCTCGTCCCTTTCCAGGTGACCTCTTCTCCTTCCTTCTCCTCCTCCTCTTCCTTCTCCTCCTCCTCCTACTCCTCCCGTTTCCCTCTCTACCAATCCCTGTAGCTATCCTTTTCTTCTTCTCATCCCTTCGACATCCCTCCTCTCCAAAATTCTCATTTCCTTTTGTTGTCTTCTTCAAAATTGGTCTTCCCTCTTCTCCCTCTTCCCTTTCTCCCACTCCTCATTTCTGCCCTTTTTTTCTGCACTTCTCTTCCCTCCAGGTCACTTCCCTCCCACCCACTACCCTCCCACCCACTACCCTCCAGGTCACTTCCCTCCCACCCACTTCCCTCCCGCCCACTTCCCTCCAGGCCACTTCCCTACCGGCCACTTCCCTCCGACCACTTCCCTCCCGCCCACCTTCCTCCCGTCCACTTAATTCCTGCCCACTTCCCTCCAGGCCACTTCCCTCCCGCCCACCCTTCTCCCGTCCATTTCCGTCCCCTTCCCTTCCTTCCATTTCCCTCCTTTCCACTTTCCCCCAGGCCACTTTCCTCCCTTCCAATTTCCCTCTGGCCACTTCCCTCCAGGCCATTTCCCTCCCGCCCACTTTCCTCCCGTCCACTTCCTTCCTGTCCCCTTCCCTTCCTTCCACTTTCCTCCCGCCCAATTCCTTCTCGTCCACTTCCCCCCCAGGCTACATCCCTCCCGGCCAATTCCCTCCAGGCCACTTCCCTTCCTTCCTCTTCCCTCCCGTCCATTTCCCTCCCGTCCACTTCCCTTCTGTCCACGTCCCTCCACATCTTGCTTTTTTCTCTTCCCTTCTATTTCCAAGCGACAGCAACTCTCTCTTCCCAGTTTCGTCTTTTCCATCCCACTCCGTTCCTTCTTAACCACATATCGGTCTTTCACTCTCGTTTTTATCCCTTTTCCATTATTATTTTTATCATTATCCTTCTCTCCCGACCTTCGGAAAGCTTTTTTTTTTCTCTCTCCATTCCCTTCTTACTTCATTCTCTCTCCTCAAATTCCCTCTCATCCCTTTCCTTCCCTTTCCCATTTTCCCGCTCCCTTTCGCTTGCCTTTCTCTTATACCTTGGTTCCTTACCTCTTCACCCATCTCCAACTCCCATCCCTCCCAACATGAATTCACCTCTTCTTTGATTTTCCCTTTCCTTCTCCTTCTCTTTGAAACCATATCAAAATCATCCTTCCCCTGAGTCCTCCTACCCCATTCCTTTCATCCATACTCATCCACTTTCTTTCCCTCTTTACCTCAGCCCTCCTTCCTTCCTATCCTCTATTCTTCATTTCCCTTTCCTTACCACTTTCTCCCTCCTCCTTCCTCCTCCTTCCCTTTCCTCGAATTACTCCATACTAGTTTATCTGTCTACACTGGTTCTCCCATTCCTTCTTCACTTCCCACTGCAAAACGATTGGAATAATTTATGCGAATAGGCAGCAAATTCCCACATGTTTTTCAGTATAGATAAACGTAAATTACTTTATATTGGTAATAGTAAAGTCCAGGCTAACTACATGATGAATACTGTACAATTAGCTAGTGTGGAACAAGAGAAAGTCTTTGGTGTTGTGATCTCAAATGATCAAACCAAGCAAACAGTACTCAGAGGTTATTAGAACGGCAAAAAAATTAATTAGATTTATAAGCAGTTTTCGAGTTCAGAACTGAAGAAAATATTCTTAATCTCTATAATGCCCTAGTCAGGCCTAACCTAGAATACTGCGTACAGTGTTGGTCTCCATACTGCAAGAAGGATATACAAAAGTTAGAAAAAGTACAGCGCAGAATAACAAAGCTCATTCCAATGTTGAGGAACAAGCCATACGAAGAGCGTTTAAGGGAACTTAATTTGTTTAGTCTCTCGAAAAGGAGAATGAGAGGGGACTAAGTGAGTTTTTCAAAATTATCAAAGGAATCGAAAACATGGATGTAGAAAAATATTTTAAAACTGACACCTCCAACGTAACTAGGACTAATGGATGCAAGATTGTAGGTAAGCATTTTCAAACAGACTTGGCTAAATACCCTTTCTTCAATCGCGTTGTTAAAATAGGGAATGGTCTGCCATCCAACGTCATTGATTGTTCCACTGTAGAGGTATTCAAAAAACGTCTCGACATTTACTTAACTACAAATCCCCGACTAGAATTATTTTACTTATAGATAGATTATAGGGACATTTACTTAACTACAAATCCCCGTCTAGTATTATTTTACTTCTAGATAGATTTAGATTAAGTAACGAAACAGCCTCGTGGGGACCAGTAGGTCTGTTGCTGTTCATTTGGCCTCCATGAAACTCCATGTAACATGTAACTCCTTTTCCATTGAACCGCATCATCTCCCCTCCTTCTCTCCTCACCTATTGTTCCTTGATCTAGCTCCCCTCTACCCCACCATGTTCCCTTCTATTTCCCATCCCCTCTCTTTTTCCCTCTCTTTTCTTCCCTTTCTCCCTACCCCCCTGCCCCCATTCACTTTCTTCCCCTCATCCTCACCCTTACCTGTACTCCCGCTCGCTCTCTCTATCACCCCCCTACCCCACCCCCCTTCTCCACTCCTCCTCTCCTTCCCACTGTACTCTTCCCTTTCACTCCCTCTTCCCCTTTCCCCCTCACTTTTACTCTCACTCGCTCTCTCTATCCCCAACCCCACCTTGTTCCCTTCCGTTTCCCATCCCCATTCTCCTTTCCCCCTCTCCCCCTCTACTCTTCCCTTTCCCATTCCCTCCCTTTCCCTCTTCTTCCCCCCTCACCCTTCCTCCCTCTTCCACTCTCTATCTCTCCCCTCCTTCCTCTCATCCACTCTCTTCTTTACTCATCATCCTCCGCTGCTCCTCCCCTCTCTTTTTTCTTCTCCCCTCAGTGGCCGCTGTCTTCCCTCCCCCCCTCTCCTCCTCTTATCCTCTCCTCATTGGTCCTCCGCTAGCCGCTCCATGTCGCCTCTCTCTTCCACTCCTTCCCTTCTCAGTCCTATCCTTCATCTTCTTCCCCCTTCCCTTTCATTCACTTCTCTTTTTTTTTGTCTTCCCTCGTCTCTTCATCACCACAGTTTCATAGTTCTCCTCTACGTATCCTCCAATATTATTTTTTTCTAAATCGAATTCGACGTCCTCTTCTTTTATTCTTACTTTATTTTATTTTTTTTATCTTTCCCATACTTTTTATCAGTATGCCGCCTGTCTTCCTTTTAATTTTCTTTTGTGTGTGTGTGTGTGTGTGTGTGTGTTCAGCTGGTTGACTGTTATAGAAATGAATTTATCCGATAATGTCCCATCTCTTATTTCTCCAAAGTACAGATCAAAACTGATTTATTTTGAGCTTCAAAATATCTGGGCGATCGGCGCAAACTGACAATGCAAGATGTGCTTACTTTAGATGTACTTAATGTAATTAAACGTTTTTTAGTTTCGTTGACAGTTTGATTAATTTAATGCCTGACAACCAGTTATGAGAAATGAACTCACGCCATCACTACACCTTGAGAGAATGGATGGGTCTTACTTATCAATATTCTATTGATTTATTTGTTTAGTGTATTATTTTAATAATTATTTTTAGGAAGGGGATGGGCACGGTTCAAAGTGTGGCTACTTTGTTCCATGTCTCTCTGTTCTTATTTATTATTACCCATCATTACCCATTACCTCATCCCTCCTTTTGGTCCACCTCATGTAATCTGCCTTATTCGCGTCTCCCTCCACATCTTAACCAAAGCGCTGCGTTTTTCAACCAAAATATTTCTTGTAGCCCATGTCAATCATTTATGTTCAGGTGAGGGAAGCCCCCTCCGTTGCGAAAAGCCTCATTTACACGGGGCAAGTTGAGAGGCAAGTCAAGCGTACAAGTTACTTGTCGCAAGTTACTTGCCGTGTGTAAACATCTGCTTGACAAAGAAAATTGGGTGAGCTGCCCAATTTTCTTTGTCAAGCAGATGTTTACACACGGCAAGTAACTTGCACGTTTGACTTGCCTCTCAACTTGCCCCGTGTAACTGAGGTTAACCTCATCTGGATTAACTTTTTCGCAACGTTTCACATCTGCAGCAGTCATTCATTCAGGTCGATTAATTATTGGGCCCAGAAAGAAAGAGGCTTCCTTGGCGAATGGGTTCACATCTCCTCAGTGGACTTCCCTCTCTCCTCTCGTCATATCTCGCCCACTTTTGCCTTCTCTCGCCTCCAAGCATCTTCCTTCTCTTCAAATCTCTCTCTCTCTCTCTCTTTCTCTCTCTCTAAAACTCTCTCTCTCTCTCTCTCTCTCTCTCTCTCTCTCTCTCTCTCTCTCTCTCTCTCTCTCTCTCTCTCTCTCCCTCCCTCTCCCACTCTCACTCTCATACGTCACTGCAATGACGATACCCGGAGGAAACCGATGTAGTGATGCCCAGGGCAGCTCAGGTCCGGGGTAAGCAACGGTTGGGGGCCATCACTCACAATGGATGCTCTTCCTAACCTTTTTCGCCGTGGCCAGGATTCGAACAGAATCCCTAAATCCGCACGAGACCCGCGCACGAAAAACCGAATAGGTTTTATTCCGTGATTTCCTATGTAACACTTCCGCCTCCGATTTACATTTTTTTTCTTCATCATTTATTCACCCATTTGCTGATGACGCGGGTTTCCCTTGACGGAATGACACCTTATACAACATCACCGCCACTCCCCCCTCCGGGAGGTGTTTGAACTCCATCGCTGTGGAGGGAGTCGTCCGTAACTGAAGGAAATCGCTTTGCGCCAGCTAGAATAATTACATACATATACCAAAGACTTTTTCCACCTTACACGGGAGGTAGCCAAAAGACAAAGGCATAGAAACCATTCCCCCTTTCCATCCCCTACATACTCCACTCCCTTCTACTCTCTTCCCTCCCTCTTATCTTGGCACCTCCTGGATGACGGGTCATCCCCACATCTTGTCCACTGCCCTGGGTCAGAAGCAGTGCCGCAAGACACAGCGCATCCACAGCAAGGCAGCTTCATTAGTTCGGCAACCCCCCTCTCCGTCCCCTCATGCAGAAAAGGAGAAGACGGGGAGAAATCCCTTCGGGCTGTGTCAATTTATTTCTCATACATACTTTCTTTAACCATCTCCATTCCCCGACCCACTACCCTTGCATTCACCTCTCGCACCACCCCATCCATGTATAAGTTGAACAGCCAGGGCGACATAACACACCCCTGACGAAATCCCACCTTTACCTCAAACCACTCACTATCCCATTTCTAATTCTAACACAAGCTCTACTACTCACGTAAAAATTCTTGAATGCTCTTAACAGTTTTCCTCCTATCTCATGTATCCGCAAAACCTCCCACAGTGCCTTCCTGTCTACCCTGTCATAAGCCTTTTCCAGATCCATAAAAGCCCAAAACACATCCTTACCTTTTCCTATAGCTTTCTCACATATCTGTCTTACCACAAAAATCTGATCTACACAACCCCTACCTGTCCTAAACCCACACTGTTCCTCACCAATTACTCCCTCCGTTCCTCTCCTAATCCTCTCAATCAAGACCCTCCCATAAGACTTCCCAACTACACTTAACAAACTGATCTCTCTGAAACTACTACACTCACACTTGTCCCCTTTTCCCTCGTAAAGTGGAACTACACAGGCAATCCTCCAGTCCTCCGGCACTCTACCCTCTCTTAAACAAAAATTAAATAACCTCACCAGCAAGTCCACCATAACTGTACCTCCTTTTTTCAAACATTCTGCATGGCATCCATCCTACCCAGGTGCCTTACCTGCTCTTATCATCTTAACATCTTCTTTCACTTCATCTTTCCTCATTTCTCCTCCATTTTCCTCACTCATCACGGTCATTTTCTTAGCGCTTCCCACTGTAACTACCTTTCCCTCCTATCCTCCTTCACATTTAGCAACTCCCTAAAATACTGTGCCTACCTTCCTCTCACTGCCTTCTCTTCCATTATCATCTCTCCATCTGCACCTTATACCTTTTCTTCTCTACTTGATTCGCCTCCTCCTCTTTTAATTTCTTTCCAAAACATTTTTATTACTTTCAAAATTTTGTCATACTCTTACCCCATTTCATATCTGCTTTCCTCTTTGCCTCCTTTATCTTATGCTTTACTTCTCTTTACTTCGTAATAAATTATTTATGATAATAATAGATAAATCCAATCAGCTGGAATACATCTTTTTAAGCAATGAAAGGAGAGGGATATTTTCAAGATATAGTTAATCCTGTGGTTTCGGAGGGGATATCGCTCACCAGAATAAAATCGCCTTGCGTCAGCTAGAATGAAGACCAAAGGTGTAACCATACAGCGCTGAAAATATTGGTTGTTTTTTAGAGAAGATTAAATAACTTTATGAATGGGATGATAGGTGGTAATGGACATGGAACTGCCTCGTATAGGCCGTATAGTCTCGTGCATTCTCCTTTATTCTTATGTTCTTATGTAACATCCAGTGGATGGGTTAACTCAAGATAGGTCAAACTCCAAAATCGTGAAGGATTTCCCTCGGTCGAATAAAATCGCTTGGCGGTAGACACGAGTCGAATGTCCACTTCAAAGAGTTCACCGAGACAGGTTAGCCCTTTAACTACGTGAAGGATTTCCCTCTTTTATCATCAGTTGGGGGCATACGCCAGGGAGCGCTTTGCTTCACTCACACGCCGGCGCCAGTCCTCACGGTCTCCTCGAACGAGCTCCCATGCAGACACCCATCCCATTCCAAACAACTGTTCGAGAGGTTCGATCAAACATGCCACATCCACGAATTCTGTGGGGGCGTCCCCTTCGTCTTCTCCTCCATCAAGGGTTTTCTTTCATGGAGACGATCCTGTGAGCAGGGTCAACTTCAAGGAAACGTGCCACATATCCATATAGCCGGAGTAGCCGTTCACTATTTATGCTGGTAACTGGCCTAGACTAAGTCTCACTGTAGATTCACAGATGAATAAAATTACATAATATCAAATAGTACAAGAATTAAAAGTCGCTCTCAAAGAGTGAAATGAAGTAACTGAAAGTGGGTTTCGGTCGATCAGAACATAAGAATGAAGGAGACTGAAAGAGACCATAAGACCTATACTAGGAAGTTCCATGTCCATGACCACCTATCATCCCCATCCATAAAGTGATCTAACTATCTCTTAACACAACCAATAATTTCAGCGCTCACTACATCGTTACCACATCTATTCCATTCGTTAACTACTCTATCGTTAAACCAGTTCTTGCCTATTTCCTTCTTAAATCTATATTTCTCAAATTTAAATCCATTACTACGAGTCCTGTACTGCGTTCTTAATATGATGACCTTGTCTACATTACCCGTGTTCAAGTCGGCACTGAGCCAGCCTCGAGTCAAATTGAACTGTCTGATGCTAACCAGAATAATCCATTTTGTGCGACAGGGTAGTCAAAGGGTTGTTTTTATTTTTTCTCGCAATTGAGTTATTTCCCGTCTGCTTTCTGTCTCGCGCAGACTCTTCTTATGTGGTACAAAATTTGATCCCGCTCCGTTATGTTTTGCTTCTCTAAAAGCTTAAGAACCAGGGAACACCTGGCTGCTACCGAAGCCGGCACCTTTGCCCTATGGAACAGGGATGCCAGAGCAAGGAGCAGTGGCTGGGAGCCGTTGGGTTTTAAGGAGTTATCACACTGGGCTATTTTTCCTCCAACCTCCGATTTATTGGCGGTACCACCCTTCTCCAGAAAATTTTCCTCCGTAAAAGCCCTATGGCAAACTTATTTTGTTTTCTCAACAAAAATACATAGAATGTCATTTGATGTGCTGGAGGAAATTTATTTTCGTCCAGCATATCGGATTCCTTTCCGAAAGCTGCAGGCTACAGATCTGCTCCATCAGTCGGAGGAAAAATAACGCAGTGTGATAACGCCTTGATAACGCAAGGTGCCAGGTAAGATCGAAATAGACACGCCGCAGGGACACTAATTATCTTAGCCTTATCTTATCTCAACCCTGTATGTTAAAACCCCGTCACACTATCACGGCCCAAGTGGGTTCCTTTGAGTAGAAACGACTTTGTTTACATTTTTTCTTCCCGAATCTCCAAATGTCATATTACCTTTGCGTTATATGTTGAAAAGCTGAATGACAAAATAAGAGATGTTAAATCTAAACGAATATGAGACACATTGTTGAATTGTAGACTTAGTGAAGTCTAGAACACTGTAGGCGAAGTCGTCCTGCAGATTTTCAAATTCACAACATTTGACGAAAATCGTGATAGTGTGACTGGGGCTTAACTTGGATCATTCTGTTGCCCCGTTTTGTCCAGGGTCCTCTCATCATACCTTCGGCTCTCTCCCCGTCTCCCCTTCCTTCTCCCTACCTCCCTTCCCTCTCCCCTACCTTGTTCTCCCTCTCTACCTTCCTCTTCCTTCTCCCTTCCTCCCTCCCTTCCTTCCCCTACCTTACCCTCCCTCCCTCCCCTACCTTCCCCTTCCTTCTCCCTCTCTCCCTC
Source organism: Oratosquilla oratoria (assembly GCF_046742065.1). Lineage (NCBI taxonomy): Eukaryota > Metazoa > Arthropoda > Malacostraca > Stomatopoda > Squillidae > Oratosquilla > Oratosquilla oratoria. The sequence goes on from NC_134789.1 coordinate 32,442,099, forward strand.
CCTCCCTCTACCTTCCCTTTCGTTTTCCCTCCCTCCGTCCCTCCTCGTACTTTTCCTTCCTTTCCCCTCACTCTCTCCCTATACCTTCCCTTCCCTTCTCCCTCCCTTCCTCTCTTTCCCTACCTTCCGTAAGCCTCCCTCCCTCCCTCTACCATCCCCTTCCTTCTCCCTCCCTCCGTTCCTCTATCTTCCTTCCCCATCCTTCTCCCTCCCTCCCCCTCTCCCCTTCCATCTTCCTCCCTCTCTACCCTCCTTCTCCCTCTTTCCCTCCCTATAACCTTCCCCTTTCTTTTCCATCCCTCTCCCTCCCTCTCCCCTTCCTTGTCCCTCCCTCCCTCCCCTAATTTCCCCTTCCTTCACCCTCCCTTCCTCCCTCTCTCCCTCCAACCTACCCTTTCCTTCCTTCTCCCTCTCTCCCTCCCTCCCTCCCTCCCTCCCTCCCTCCCTCCCCCTACCCTCCTCTTCTTGTCCCTTTCTCCTGTACCACCAGCGATTGCTTGTTTTTAATCCGATTATTTTTCTCCTGCACCCTCCTCCAACAACTTTTTCCATCTCCATGTTTTCCTTCTCGCCCTCTTCCCCTTTACCTGTACCCTACTCCTCCTCCTCCTACACCCCCCCACCCACCCCCGCCGCCTTTCCTACCTTTGCCTCTACACTCTTCAGTTCCCTTCCCTCTCCTCCTTCGCCTTCTCGTTTAACATTTTTTTCCTCTTCCTCCTTTTCCTTCCCCCTCCTTCTTCTTCCCTTCTTCCTCCTTCACCTTTTCCTCCTCCACCTCCTCCTTTTCCTCCGTCTCTTCCTCCCTCTCCTCCTCCTCCTCCTCCTCCTTTTCCTCCTCCTCCTTCTCCTCTTCTTTTTTCCCCTACTCACTCTACCTCTCATTATCCTTCTTATCTTCCTCTTCTTCCTTTTCCTTCTCCACCAACTTCTTCCCCTATTTCTTTTCCTCTTTCTCATCGTCGTGGTCCTCTTTCTTTCTCCTCCTTCCTCCCTCCACCTGGTCCTCTTCCCTCTTCTGTACTCCTCCCTACTCCTTCCTCCATTCTCCCTCTTTATCTTTGCCTCTCCTCGATCCTTCCTCTTTTTCTCTTTTCCTTTTCCACTTGTCTTCTGTATTTTACGCAGTGATCTATGTTTTGTATATTCGCCCAAATTATTGTCTTGTTCTTGTACTCTCCCTTTTCTTGTCTGCCAACTTTTCTTGTTCATTCACTTGTTTCCTTCATGATTCCTATGTTCTCATTTTTTTAATCTCCCTCACTTGATCTCATTGTCTCTCGCATTCTCCCCTCCTCTCTCTCTCTCTCTCTCTCTCTCTCTCTCTCTCTCTCTCTCTCTCTCTCTCTCTCTCTCTCTCTCTCTCTCTCTCTCTTCCACCTTCTCTGCCCTCTTCTTCTCTGACGTGTCACCCATGACTTTCTCCAATCTCTCTCTCTCTCTATCTCTCTCTCTCTCTCTCTCTCTCTCTTCTCTTCCACCTTCTCTGACCTGTCACCCATGTCTTTCTCCAATCTCTCTCTTTCTCTCTCTCTCTTTTTTCTCCCTTCTCGCAAAGTAAGCTCCAACTTGGCCTCTCCCCGTCCCCTTTCCCATCTCCCCCCTTCTCCCTTTCCATTCCCCTTTTCCGTATGTCTCCATTCCTTTGGCTTCATTCTCCTTTCCCTCCGGAGAGCTCCTTAAACCCATGACATTTTTTTTTTTTCATTTCCTTAGTTTATTTTCATTTGACTTTCTTCTTCCAAAATCCACGACGTCTTTCAATCCGTTTCTCTTTTTATTATCGAAGCCTTGATATAGTGTTCTTTATCTATTGTCTGTATCTCTCTCTCTCTCTCTCTCTCTCTCTCTCCTTTTTTCCCGATTTTACTTCTCTTCTTCTATGTATTTTCTGTTCATTTTTATTCCCACCTTCCTCCTCTTGTGCTCGTCTCTTTACACTTTTTCTCATCTTTCTTCACCTCTTCCTGCTCTTATTTTTACTTATCCCTCTCCTCTTCCTCCTCCTCTTCCCCTCCTCCTCCTCCTCATTCTCTTCCTCCTCTTTCTCTTTTTTTTCTCCCTTTTATTCTTGATCCTCCGGTTCCTTCACCACAGTACCCTCCTCCTCCTCCTCCTCCTCCTCCTCCTCCTCCTCCTCCTCCTCCTCCTCCTCCTCCTCCTCCTATTCCTCCTCCCTCTCTTCCTCCTCTTCCTCCTACTCTTCCTCCTCCTCCTTCTTCTCCTTCTCCGTCTTCTCCTTTTTTCGTTTTTATTTTTCCTCCGCTTTCTCCACCACTAGCCATTTTTCTCCTCCTCTTATTCCTCCTCTTCCTTCTCTTCCTCCTCCCATCCTCCTCCTCCTCCTCACTCCTCTTCTCATGTTTGACTTCTTTGTTTGGCTTATGCATTTTGTACTCGGCATTTTATCCGAACCGTTTTTCCAATTTTTTCTTGAACTTTATTTCAATTTGACTTTTTTATTTACTTCGGTAGTTCATAGACTTTTCTTGGCTTTCACAGTTTTACGTGTTTCTAGCTGCCTTTTCGTGCCAACATTTTATTACACACTCTTTTAGGCGCCACATAACTTTTTATGGATGTACATTTGCATGAGTGTATGATAAGTATATGTGTGCATACATACATACATGCGTAGACACGTGCATATATATATATATATATATATATATATATATGTGTGTGTGTGTGTGTGTGTATGTATGTATATATGTATGTATATATATATATATGTATATTAATATATATATATGTATATATATACATATACATATAAATATATATGTATATATGTATATATATATATATATGTATATTAATATATATATATATATATACATACATACACGAGTATACTTAGGCAGGAGGTTCTCTCTGGCTGGAAATGTTGTATGTACAATAATAGCATGGTGACAACTCACAAGTTTCCTGTTAACTTGTTCAATACAGCGAACAAGACGACGCATTTCAAGAAGTAATCTATGTAGAAGGTCAGCAAATGGCATTACAACACTGAGGCAGTTTAGTCAAACTAGTAGAGGTTTCGGAACCAGCTTTTAGAAGTTATACAACGTCATTTTTAAGGCAGAATGAATGCATAGAATGATCAATGAGTAAATATATAGAAAAGCGTTACATAGAATGAGCTAAGGAAAGGTCACAAACAAATTATAGAAAATAAGCACGAACCTAGTGTTGGTGTAGAAAGAATGTATATACATAGATTAAGGTGGTGATGTATTTACCTCACCTCCTTTCCACCCATATCTGAATAGCTTGGAAAAAATCCAGCACCTTTTTCGTGTATTTTTCATTCATACGTGATCACACACACACACACACACACACACACACACACACACACACACACACACGAGTGTATGAAACATATATGTGTGTGCATACATATATACTGTGTATATATATATATATATATATATATATGTGTGTGTGTGTGTGTGTATGTGTATGTGTGTGTGTGTTTGTATAACGGGTGCTAATTTCTTATGTTTTCTATTTTTTGCTCTTTGTTCATGCTATTTCATGCCAGATTTTTATGTATACGATTGAAAGTCCAGTTTTTTCCTCTGCTTCTAGCGTCATCTGGTTGTCCTGTTGTCATTTTCTACGACAGAGTACTTTAGGCTGTATAGACATTTCCCTCCCTGCCCCCAAATTATCCTCAAGTATTAGGAAATACTTTATCATAATATGTATAGGGTGAGGAGCGTATGATCTAAGAACTTTCATTAAAGAAATTTTATCACGGATTTCGGTGCATTGCGACTGTGACCTCTTCTAATTGCAAGACTGATGTTGCCTTGCATTGGTTTTATTATTGATTGTGATTGTAATTTCTGGCTCCTTTAATTTTGTTGTGTATATAACTAACACTTTATATTTTCTTTGTATTCCTCTTCTGATTATTAATGTTACTTCTTTGTATTACTTTATTGATTTTAATGTTATTATTATTGTTGTTTGTATTAATTGTTTGATTTATTATCCGTTATTTTATTATTAGTAGTATTAGTAGTAGCAGTAATAGTAGTAGTAGTAGTAATAGTGTTATCGCTATTTTTATTATTTTATTATCACATTAATATTAGTAGCTCCTTGTTTTTGTAGTTCATGTGGCATTAGGGAAACTCTTTAGAGAGTGCCTTTATTATTGGTGCCTCTCCTTTTATCCCTCCTGTTCTTCTTGCTCACAGTAATGGATTTAATTTGGACAAATGTATATTTAAGAAGGAAATATGCAAGCACTGGTTTACCAACAGAGTGGTCGACGAATGGGCTAGACTTAGTAACCATCAGGTAGTGAGGACTGAAACTATTGGTTGTTTTAAGAAAGGTTACATAACTTTATGGACGGGGATGATAGGTGGTAATGGACAAGGAACTGCCATGTGTTGGCCTTATAGTCTCCTGCAGTCTCCTTCATTCTTATGTTCTTATGTTCTATGTTGTTGACACGGCTTCACTCTGGTGCTACTGTGCCATTTGTTTCATTGTTGCAAAATCCTTCTGTGCAACGGTGGACTAATGTATTGTTACACACTGCTCCAGGGTTCCTGTTCATTTGGTCATGCTCTCCTACGCAAAGAACTCGAGCCCCACGTTACCCAGCTTTATGGATTTCTGTTGCAAAGAACGGTGTACGATTTTATTCTTTCGAAACTGCTTTGGTCTCAGATTATTGGACAATCGGAACTGCTTTCAGACCAGAATCTACTCGCGTGCTGATCTCGCATTTGCGTAGTTGTGGGTTCGAATCCAGCACTTCTCTGATTCCCGCTACTGACTCTCACCTGCGCCAACAATCCAGACGTGTAAGGAAAGGTGATGGCTTCGGCCGTAGCTACGCTTCACCTGACGCAGTCTCATCACAACCTTTCTCTCCCTCTTTCTTCTTTATCTTTACCAACATTCTCTTGATCTCTAAATGCGTTAGACTAAAGAACCCAGCCTGCCGCTCTACCTCACTAGACCTTACGCCGCTCTACCTTTCTGGACCTTATTCCTCTTTACCTTTCTAGACCTTACGCCGCTCTACCTTTCTAGACCTTACGCCTACCTTTTTGGACCTTACGCCGTTCTACCTTTTTGGACCGTACGCCGCTCTACTTTTCTGGGCCTTACGACGC
>NC_134789.1:32449745-32464745 GCF_046742065.1 Oratosquilla oratoria
GCATTATATATTTCGTTTGAGTAGAAACGACTTCGGTTACAGTATTCTAGACTGCTGTAGGAACATCTCAACAATGTGTCCAATATTCGTCATACAGCTTCCAACTATATGACTTCAGGTGGTGGCACACTAGGCCCATTCTCGCAAGCATGCTACTTGCTTTTGGTACTTCGTTTGGAATTTGGATATTTGAAAAATAAACAAAATATCGTAACCGAAGTAATTTCTACTGAAACGAAGCAGGAACACCAAATCGCATGGTAGCGCCACTATAAGTCACTAAAGCCATCTCATCCACGGATTGTTTTTTAGTGAATTATGTGTTTTTTCAGGAAAGTGTAAAGGGTTTCTTGCGTGCGATTTCATTCGCAGAAGAACAATGTATTCGAATCAGTCATGATATGGCTGGAACACACGTAAGAAAACCGTAGCGAGTTATATATGTTTCATTGGTATATGCGTGCATTGGTATTAGTATATCATGGTGACTTTGTTGGTATATATATATATATACGTGTTTGTGTATGTATATATATATATATATATATTATATGTATTTGGCATCTATGTACATAAGGTTCTTGACTTAGTGACTTTAGATGCTTTTGTTTTCAGGATTTGTATGTGTTTGTGTCTTATTTGTACAAGTGTGCATCTTAGTGAACATTTGAAAACCAACTCATGATTTTGATATTCTAATGTACACACGAAAAATATGTGAACTGGATGTGTTGGTGTGCAGACAGCGAAGCACCTGATGGATCGCTCTCTCTCTCTCTATCTATCTATCTATCTATCTCTCATCACTATATCTGCTATATTAATGTATGTGTTACTTCTTCCCCTATTCATACTTCCATCGTAACTTTCGTTATCATCTCCAGACTATAGGTGCCATTACTCCCCCCCCCCTTTCTTGCCACGTGTGTCATCGTACCATTCTAACCTCTGCCATGTTGACCACATTTTTACCAATACTTTTGTTAGAAGCCATGATACCCCTAACCCAGAGCATACATAATAGGATTATCATATTGTCCACTGTCCACTTCGCTTCAATGTCTCTGCATCCTTGAGCGTCACTATCACATTTCTCCTTTTCCTCCATACTCATCCAACCATCTCCACCTCGTACCACCTGATCCTTCTCCTGTATCACTACAACTTACTTGGGCCCTCCTAACAGCTTCTCATGTTTTTCGCCGTCCCTTTACCACCATATTTACCTCCTCTTGCCTCCCTTTACCACAACCCTCCCGACACTTAAATCCCTTTTACTACTTTTGCTGTCGTCTTGTCCCCCTTAGCAACACCTGTCACCAGGTCTGATGAATCCTGAATGTTCACCTGTAAGTTTTAATTGCTCGTTTTCCACCTGATCCACGTGAGCTAATTTAGATTATCGTTCCTCTTCTCCACCATCCACTCCCAAGCATTCACCTTTTCACATCGCCCTCTTCCCTCCCCCCCCCCATTCCTCTCCCTCCTCTCCTTCCTTTCGTTGCCACCACTCACGTGTCGGTTTGTTTCCCCCATCCAGAATCGACTGCCATCCATCCATCCACCCCCACCTCTCCCGTCAAACATTTCGTTTGACTTTGGTAAACGTTTTACTAGGTCTGAATCATCAACTTAATTTTAGCAAACGATAAGCTCATAAACTGTTGTTTGAAGAACAGTTTTGCCCCCATAATAATGAGACACGGGTAATAGAAAATTTAACTTTGCAGACATTGTTTAGACATTAGAATCTGGCAGTGTAGGGAACCGCCTAATGAGATTCTTAAGTCACAGTTATTGTGTAGAGGAAAGGTGGCCAACCTTTTGTGAGATATGGTCTACTTTTTCTACAATTATCCTGATGCGATCTACCAGCCTAACACAGGAGTAGTCTGTTTTTATAAATAATTGTACGTTGTTCAGACATGTCCAACATTACAGATGTATATATAACTTATTCCCAGAAAAAAAGAGAAACACGATAATCCAAGTATCATGAGTACTTGGATATGCTGTTGCAGCTATTTGCATGACAATTTCTGAAGGACGAATTATTAACAGGTAGACCAGTGTGATCGACTTAAAACAGGCTTGTGATCGACAAGTCGATTGCGATCGACTGGTTGGCCACCCCTAGTGTAGAGCCATCTAAAAGAAACTACAAAGCAACAGAATGAATACCTAGTAATTGCACGTGGCGAAAATATGCGTGCCAATGACTACAGATTTATTAAAGAACAGAATAGTTTTCAGAATAGATACGTGCATTAATCCTGTAAAATTTGTGTTGGTTGTCAAATTGTCTGTGGGAAAAATATGGCTCACGCGCGTGGCTTTTATAAACAGAACTACCAAGTTGGTGCGTATTAGTATTCGGTTGAAGCAAGGACATCTTGCTTGCGAATCTACATGTAGTTCGGAACGTCTTTGTGAACAAGAAAATCATGTGGGAAGAGACGGGTTTATAACAAATTTAGATTTAAGTTTAAGGTTTAAGAAGGAAATAGGCAAGACCTGGTTTACCAACAGAGTGATTAACAAATTGAATAGACTTTGTAACCATGTAGTGAGCGCTGAACCAATTGGTTGAAGACTGGACAAACTTCATAGGTAGGGATGAAAAGTTGTAATGGACAAGGAACTGCCTAGTGTAGGCCTTATGGTCTCTTGCAGCCTCCTCGATTGTTATGTTTTTATGTTTAGGCTGTAAGAGAAATGTCAGGCAAAGGAAGATGACAACTTCGAATGAAAAAAGCAGATTAATGCGAAAAATCTCAGAATACTTCTTCATATACCAAAGGAATAAGAAAACCTACCGGCAGCCAATCAATATTTGGCTTCAGGTAACTTTGATATCGCTCCTTGTTACTTTTTCAGCAGAATTATATCAGGAATTCTCGAAGGAAAAGTGACTGGGTCTTGTCAACGTAATTGCTGAAGATGCTGTGAAATATGTAAATAAGCCTGGTTCAATATATTGGTTAGCGAATGGAATAGACTTAATAAACTTGTAGTGAGCGCTGAAACTGTTGGTTGTTTTAATAGAAGATTGATTAAATTTAAGGATGGGGACGATAGGTGATACTGGACAGGGGAACTGCCTAGTGTAGGCCTTGTGGTCTCTTGCAGTCTCCTTCATTCTCGTGTTCTTATTTAAGCAAACGATGGCACCTTGTGCCAGAGACGAATAGAAAGACTCAGACTTATTGAAGGTGGGGATAATTACACCCTACAGCGGGGAAAATCTGGGGTTTTTGTAGCGGCTGTGTAATCAAATTAGACAAATTAAGTTCTCTGGAAATATAGCAATTACGGTTCCCGTCGTGCTTTTCTTTCTCTTTGGTCTTAGATAATTGGAATGGAAACGATCTCAACTCCCCTCGATTTCACTAAATGTAATACGTCTAACTCATTTATTACATAGGTGCCGTTTTTAGATTTGTTTTTATTTCTTCCCTTTCTCTCTCTGGAGCCATACGGTTTTATTCACCTCAGGGTCGGACTGTGTCTCTGGGTTTTCCATGTGCCATCGCTGCTGCCTTTTTTTTTTTTTTTTTTTTTTTTAGGGAGGACCCGCAGAAACCTGGTGAATTGTTTCATATTTATTCGTTCTCTTGCAAATGATTTAATTCAGCAGTGGTGAATACATAAGGTGAGTTTTTAAAGTTTGGGAGGTATTTCTGCATCATCCTGTATTTCAGGCCCTGTTCACACTAGCCGTTTGAACCTCGGCGGTTCAATTACAGTGTAAGTCAATTGAGGCGTTCACTCACAACCGCGCAGTTTTTCCTTGACTATGCTGTACCGCTACGGTTTCAGCGAGATTCAAACCGTTAATGTGAGTAGGGCCTCACTCTCAGTAGCATTTCCAGCTTATACTCCATTCTTTCACTCCACCCTTCACCCAACTCCCAACGGGTGAAAATGGGGGAGTAGACGCGGTAGTGAGGTTAATGGGAAAGATCAGAGATACTCGAGGAAGATTCAAAGCAATTGTGTTCCTTACAGCTTCTGAGACTCCTGAGACCGGAAAGCTGCTTAACCATAACAATGCGCCACGTAAATAGACTTTTTTTTTTTTTTTTTTTTTCTTTTTAATTATTCATCGTCAAACTTTAAGTGAGCTATAAAGGATGTTTTGTTCTCATGGAAATGTTTGGTATATTTTTCTGATGGCTTGATCAACCAAGCCGAGACAGATTAATTAGTATCGAATTTTATAGGTATTTGGAAAGTTCCTCGAGAAAATTTTCTTAAATTGATCTTCTGCGCCTCAGTCTACGAACAGGGGAAAACGGATTCTGTATATTTCGCTCTGCCGAGAACGAACAAATCATTTTTCACATTCTTCTCCTAAGTGTGTCACGGGATTTCCCGAACTACAGTGTCGAGGGATTCTGCTAGGGAATAGAGAAGAACTGGTTTACCAATAGAGTGGTTAATAAATGTAATAGACAGTAACCATATAGTGAACGCTGATTCTATTGGTTGTTTTAAGAGAATGTTAGATAGTTTTATGGATGGGGGTGACAAGCTTTTTGGTTTCTCTCATTCTCCTTCATTTTTATGTTCTTAATTTACCGAATTCGGCCTTGAAAGTGATTCTTGATTTCGACCCTTCGTTAGCTGATTCCATTACTTCAGAGTGAAAAAGATTGAGTCCTCTTGTTTACCACCGGGCTAGAGGTGGGCAACCCTTGGCACGCGTGCAAAACCTGGCACACTAATATCTTGCTTCCAGCACACGAAATCTAGAGTTCACCTGAAAAAGATAACTAATAAATCTCCCAATTTCATTTGGATGGCCATTTGTAGCCTCGTGCTGTGCTGGTTGGCGGATTGGCGATCCTAAGAGGTGAAGAGAGGGGCCTTATACGCTTCTCCTAAAAATCACGAGATTTCCCCGAACTCGACGGAAATAGACAATAACTGGTTTACCAATAGAGTGGTTAACGAATGGAACAGACTTAAGGGGTTATCACACTGGGCTTCCACGGGCTTCGCCAGCGCTGACCGTTGAGATTTCGCTTGAGTAAAAGTGACTTCGGTTACAATATTTTATTTTTGAAGTCTCCAAATATCAAACTATCTTTCCGCCATATATAGAAAAGCTGAATGATGGAATAAGAGATTATAAACCTGTACGAATGTAAGACATACTGTTGAAATGTTCTTAGAGAAGTCTAGATTTAAGTAAGTAAGGTCATAGTGTAGTTACTCAAATGGAGGTTGGAGGTAGCATGTTGGAGAAAAAATAGCCCGATGTGATAACCCCTTTAATAACCATAAAGTGAGCGCTGAAACTATTGGTTGTTTTAAGAGAAAGTTAGATCACCTTATAGATGGAGGTAATAGGTAGTAATAGACATGGAACTGCCTAATGTAGGCCTTATGGTCTCTTGCAGTGCCCTTCATTTTTATGTTCTTAATTGATCGAATTCGGCCTTGGATGTGGTTTTTGATTTCGACGCTTCGTTGGCTGATTCGATTACTTCAGAGTCAGATTGGGGAAGGAGATTGACTTCTCTTGTGTAACTTCGGGCACCGCACAGGTCAGGGGTGGACAACCTTCGGCACGCGTGCAAGTCCTGGCACACAAACGACTTTTTTCGGCACGCGAATCCCAGAGTTCATATTAAGAAAATATTTAGTACATCTCCTACTTCTTTTGTATGACCATTGGTAACCGTATGCTGCGCTGGGAGGCGGATTGGGGCCCTCATAGGAGGTGAAGGGAGGGACGGGGCCCATACTCCGTTGGCACGCGAGAATTTTTTTTTTTTTTTTCAATGTTTTGGCTGATTTTGGCACGCACACTTAAAGAGGTTGCCTACATCTGGCATGGAATGCAGCCTTTATTCCATCGTGTCAGGCTTCTTTATTCTAGAGGGATTTTCAGATTTTAAAGATTAAATCTTGGGAAGCTAATGATTTTTCTCAATTGACCCCCGATTAACCCGTTCCTGTCGGCTGTCATCGGTATTTCTGGATGCCGCCGGCCCTTTTCGTATATTCGTAGATGAGGGAACCACCACTGTCCGTTCTCCTGTCCCCGGTGTGTATGAATGAATATAGGTCCAGTGATTGAAGTGTGTAGTTTTATCAGCAAAACTCCCGAGGTTCCAGACGCAACGCTGTGAAGTGTCAACATTTCTGTTCAGTGACATTGTTGGCACACACACACACATACACACACACACAGACACACACACACACACACACACACACACACACACACACACACACACACACACACACACATGCACACACGCGCACACACACACACACACACACACACACACACACACACACACACACACACACACACAGACACACACGCGCACACACACACACACACACACACACACACGCACACACACACACGACTCGGTGGTGCGGTTGGTAGAGTCTCCGACTGTCACTACGGCGATCCGGGTTCGAATCCTGCCCAGGGTTAAAATAATTTCAGTATCGCTGCGCTTCGAGTCGTTACTCCAACTCTCGTGGGTGGGCATTTGGGGGTGCGCGTGCGTGTAAGGTCACAACATTACCCATAGATCGGTCATACGAGCTCTGAGCTCTCGTCTGGGAGGGAAATAGCTGTCGATCACGAGTCCAACCCGTGATCCAAAGACCAAGGTGAATTACATACACACACACACACACACACACACACACACACACACACACACACACACACACACACACGCTAACACATATTTTGGTAAACTTGGGATGATTTTATGCACGTATTTATGAACCTTGCCTGCCTGTTATCCTCTGCATTTTGTAATTATTTATTTTAAGGCATCATCAGGGAGCTTTTCTTACGTGCATTTTTTTCAGTAGTTTGTGTTTTTCTTCCCTGTACTAATTCTTTGTCTTTGGTGAAGACCAATTGGAAACTGTCCATTATTTCAACCTATGTTGCTGCTATATCTTAGTAAAAACTTCCATTAACTCTCAGATTAGAGATTACTCTTTCCTTACCATTGACAGACAATAAGAATAGCTTTAGAATTTTCTTTGTATTTGTCAATAACACCCGTGTGTGTGTTTGTACATGTGTTATGTATATACTGTACAAACTGTGTGCGCAATTTTTTATGAATGTTATATGCCATCAAGAGGAGGATTTCATTCCCTTATAGCCGATATCTTGCACATGCAAACATTTTCGTAAAAATATAGCTCACTTTCAATATCTTTAGGGCAGGAATTTTTTCACCTTTCTTCTGCTGTGGGAAGCCCGGATGGTCCTATGGGAAATTGTCTTTTCTCATTTCGGTCGGAAAGACATCGAGCCCATAAAGGAAAATCGGCTTTGATGTCCTCAACTTTTGAAAGTTTCCTTCTTTGGGAGAATTTATTCATATATTCCTAAATCCGTGGATATGCTATATGTGTGTATGTATATTATATATATATATGTATATGTATATGTATATATATATATATATATATATGTGTATATATATATATATATATATATATATATAATATACTTATATGTATATTTTTGGCAGTAGAATGTCTTCAAAACATGTCTTATCAAAGACCTGGACTAATTCATTGTTGATTATCTTCTTGACATATATATTTGTGTATATACATACATACATATATATATATATATATGTGAGTGTTTGTGTGTTTATTTTCCTCTGGATTATTTTGAACAAAGTTTTCTACTTTCCTGATCGACACATGCAGAAATGTGCATGATATGCTGCTGCATTTTGCGACAACGCTCGTGCTCGAAGGATCTCCACTCTCCGTTTTCTTTGTCGGAGCTCCCGTGACGCCTTTTTCACGTCCGTCTTCGGAATCCATTACCACCTGTTCCCCATTTTCCTACTTCTTGTGAAACACTTTCCGGAAACTTGTTCATCGGCGTTTCCACTTTCGATTTTCTGTCATGGGGCATCCTCTTCCTCCTCCTCCTCCTCTTCTTCTTCCTCTTCCTCCTCCTCCTCGCCCACTTTCTATAATCACTTTTTGACATTTTCCTTAATCCTTCCATTTGCGTACCTCAGTTTACTCCTACGCTTCTCTCCTTCCTCTGATTCCTCATTTTTTTTTTTTAATTTCTCCTTCTTCCATACATTCTCCTCCGTCTTCGCTACCTCCTTGTTCCCCAGAATCTCCTCATCTTCCTTTATTCTTCTACTTTTCTTCCTTTTCCTCCTCCGCATGGCTCCCTTCTTCCTCCGTTTCTCTTTCTCCTGTTTCTCTTCCTCTATCTCCTTCTCCTCCTCCTTCTCTCCCGTCTCCTCCACCTCCTCGTTCTCCTCCTCCTCTTTCTTCTCCTCCACCTCCTCGTCCTCCTCCTTCTCCTCCTCCTCCTCCTCCTCCTCCTCCTCCTCTTCCCCCTCGTTCTCCTCCTCCTTCTTCTACTCCATCTCCTACTCCTCCTGCTCCTCCTCCTCCTCCACCTCCTCGTTCTCCTCCTCTTTCTTCTCCTCCTCCTCTTTCTTCTCCTCCTCCTCCTCCTCCTCCTCCTCCTCTTCCCCTTCGTCCTCCTCTTCCTTCTCCTTCTTCTACTCCATCTCCTCCTACTTGTCCTGCTCCTTCTCCTCCTCCTCCTCCTCCTCCTCGTCCTCCTCCTTCTCCTCCTCCTCTTTGTCTCCTGGTTCCCATTCTCCTAGTCCTGCTTCTTTTGCGCCTCGTCGAAGCAGTTTTCACCTTCGCCCGTTTTTGGCTCCCGGGACGCGAGTGGCTCTTTCCTTTTCCTTCGTCATCATCCAGTTCTCTTTTATAGTTTTCTCTCCTCCTTCGACTTTTTATTAATATTATTATTGTTATTTCGTTTTTCTTCTTTCTTTCGTCAGAGAAGTGCATCTATTTTGCACACTCCCTTTCCGTCTTAAAGTGGCTATGGCGGCACACTAGGCTAGCATGCTACTTCCTTTTGCTATTTCGTTTGAGTAGAAACGACTGCAGTTACGATATTCTAGACTTCATTAAGAACATCTCAGCCATGTGTCTAAGAGGGGGTTTACACGGACCTAACGGTTCGTCGAACGCGGTTCGACAGACACGTGTTTAAAGTGATGTGTGAACGTGTGAACGGGGTATTTGGGGTTTAACCAACGTGTTCGACAACCAAATACCCCGTTCACACGTTCACACATCACTTTAAACACGTGTCTGTCGAACCGCGTTCGACTCAGTTTCTCACTCTGTGACGCAAAAGTGATTTGACATTTGGAAAAAAAAAAAAAAAATCGTAACCGAAGTGGTTCCTACTCAAACGAAGTAGCAAAAACGAGTAGCATGCTAGCGAGAAGTGCCTAGTGTACCGCCACCTTAATCTTGAGTATTTTGGTTACAGCCAAGTGCCTTCTATCATCTCCTCACCCACGCTCTATCTATCCATCCATCTATCTTCTCGCTAAGGGTTATCACACTGGGCTATTTTTCCTCCGTCATCGTATCTCCTACCTCCATTTCAATAACTACAATGTGACTTTACAGAAATCTAGGCTTCTCTAAGAACATTTCAACAGTACGTCTAACGTTCGTATAGATTTACAACCTGTTCATCATTCATTTTTGCTACATATGGCGGAAAAATAATTTGATATTTGGAGATTTGCAAGATAAGAATGATATTGTTACCGAAGTCGTTTTTACTCAAATGAAGTTTCAGATGTCGGAGCTGGTGAAACCCTTGGAAGCCCAGTGTGATAACACCTTTATGCTTCCACTTACAATAGCGGAGCATGCCGACAGGAGACCTTTTGGTCCATATCTAGGTCGGATGCGAAAAAAAAATCATAATAATAAAAAATTAATAAATAAAAAAACTATAATAACGTAAATAACAAATAAGATACATAAATGAATGCATAGGTATAGTTAAGTAATAAACAAACAGGTAAATATTAAATAATAAACAATCAGGTAAATAGTAAATAATAAACAAACAGATTCCCCCCTTTTCATTTACCTACTAATCCTATCGCTATGTCTCGCTTGCACGGGCTCAAAGCCCGTGGGAGTGATTCTTCACTCCCGAATTTCGAAAAAAAAAAAAAAAATCGCTTTCTCCTTTATCCTGATTACTCTGAATTCTATTTTTTCTCACAATTCCTTGTCCCCCCTTTGTCATTTCTATTATTCATTCTCCATTATTTCCATACCTATATTTCGCCTTCATATTCTCTTCATGTTTCTTTCATATTCTATCGTTTCCCTGTCATTTCCTTCCTCCTCCCTCTTCCTTTCATTTCCAAAATTTTTAATCCACCAATTGCACTCCCTCCCACACTCCCTTTTTCTCCCATTCCTTTCGATCCACTCTCTGATATATCCTGTCCATCACATTAATACTTTTCTGCCTCTCCATCACTTCCTGTCCGTTCCCTTTCCATTCTTGTTACCTCCGCCATCTTGACAACAATCCTCCTTGGCACCACTCCTTCTCCTCGTCCTCCTCCTCCTCCTCCTCCTCCTGGGGGTTCCCTCTCCTCCTCCTCGGCACCACTCCTCCTACTTGGTAACACTCCTCCTCCTCCTCCTCCTCCTCCTCCTTGGTGCTCCCTCTCCTCCTCCTCCTCCTCGGGGCTCCCTCTCCTCCTCCTCCTCCTTTTCCTACTCCTCCTCGGCACCACTCCTCCTCCTCCTCCTCCTCCTCCTCCTCCTCCTTAGGGCTCCCTCTCCTCCTTCGCACCACCCCTTCTTCTTCTCCTCCTCCTCCTCCGCCTCCTCCTTCTCCTCCTTGACACCACTCCCTCTCCTCCTCCTCTTCCTTGGCACCACTTTCTCTCCTCCTCTTCCTCCTCCTCCTCCTCCTCCTCCTCCTCCTCCTTAGGGCTCCCTCTCCTCCTCCTTCGCACCACTCCTTCATCTTCTTTTCCTCCTCCGCCTCCTCCTTCTCCTCCCTGACACCACTCCCTCTCCTCTTCCTCTTCCTTGGTACCACTTCCTCTCCTCCTCCTCCTCTTCCTCCTCCTCTTTCTCCTCCTGTTTGGCACCACTCCCACTCCTCCTCCTCCTCCTCCTCGGCACCACTCCCTTTCGGTCTCCTTCACACACTTCTCCTAGCCTCCTTCACAGTCTTACTTTCGCTGTCTCCTTCAAGTGTTTATAATCAAGTTCCTTCCTTTTTTTTCATCCTCGCCTCATTCTTCGCACCTCCCCCCTCCCCCCCTCACCACTCCTCTTCCCTTTCATCGTCTTTCTCTTTTTCATCTGCTCCTTCATCTCCTCGGCCTTCCCCCCGTTTTCCTTCTCACTTTATCCCAGCTTTTTCTTTCTTACATTCTTTGCCCTTCTTTCTCGGTTTCTTGCTCTATTTGCCCTCCTCGGCTCCACCGTTCCCTCGCTTTGTTGCCTTTCGTTCTTTGTGCGTGTCTATATGTATGTGTGCTCGTGCGTGCATATACACATATATATGTGTGTGCGTGCGTGCGCGTGTATATCTATGTAATATATTCCCTCTTGTGTATTTATCTATATCTAAATTTTTATCTCATTTTCGAATATTTGCTTTCTTCCCTGTCCTCTGTCAAACTGTTTACCTCTCTCGGGCACTCTCTTTCTTGTTTCTCCAAACCAGCTGACCTCAGCTTCCCTTCGAAAAATCCTACTCGCCTCCATTTTTCTTTTATCCTCATTTGTTATATTATTCCCGTTTATTACTGGTTGTTTTAGGATAAGGTGAGATAATTTTATGGGTGGGGATGATAGTGGTCATGTATATGGAACTGCCTAGTGTAATGCTTTATGGTCTCTTGCATTTTTTCGTTCATTCTTATACTATTCGTCTCTCCTCTGTTCTCATTTTGAATTGCCCTCTCGACTGTATCTTTCCACTCTCTTTCTCCGTCGCATTCTCCTCCTCCTTTCCCACCTCTTCCTTTTCTTCCTCCATCTCCTCTTTCTTCTCCTTCTCTTCTGCCTCCTCCACCTCGTCCTCCTCTTCCTCCTTCTCCTGTTCGTCCTCCTCCTCCTCCTCCTCCTCCTCCTCCTAATCTTAATCCTCCCCCTCCTCCTAATCGTAGTCCTCCTCCTCCTAATCCTCTTCCTCTTCCTTACCTCTTCCACCTGCTTTTCCTCCTCTCCCTTTTCTTCCTCCATCTCCCCGTCTTTTTCGTCCTCTTCTATCTCATGAACCTCGCCTTCCTCCTACTCCTCCTCCTCCTCCACCTCCTAACACTCTTCCTCTTCCTTACCTCTTCCACCTGCTTTTCCTTCTTCTTATTTTCTTTTTCCACATCCTCCTGTTCCTTTTCTGCCTCCTCAACCTCCTCCTAATCCTTTTACTAATCCTCCTGCTCTTACTTCTCATGTACCTCCTCCGCCTCCTCCTCCTCCTCCTCCTCCTCCTCCTCCTCCTCCTTCTATTCCCCTCTTCATTCCTTCCCTCCTCCTTCTACTCCTCCACTTCACCTCCTTCCTTGCCATCAGTCTTTTCTCATTCCTTCTTTCTTTCATCCACTTCTTCGTTCTCTGCCCTCAGACGCTGCTACTGCCTCGGCTCCTTCCAATTGATCACTAATTTTCCTTTTGCTTTTTGCTTTTTTTTCCCCCTCGGTGTTGCTTTCTGTGCCAAATATCTTCTTCCGTCTTTTTAAACCTCACAGTACAGTGACCCCCTTGAAATATTCTATTCTATCCAAAAAACAGACAATTTTTTTTATACATTTGAGAACACGAACTCCGGCCTGAATCGGGTCTCGATCGCTGAGGACAACTTTCATTCAGGAGTCCGTCTCCTGAAATTATTAAAACTTTTTTTCGTTAGTCAGAACAAAGCGTATGAAACGCGGCGTCACTGTGTTGAAAGGGTTAACCTCGAAGCTCCTCTCCTTCCCTTGTCCCGTGTGTCTTCAGATGGTTCCCCTCGGCGTCTCGATGTCTCTCACTCGCCCTCTGGTCCTACTTCGGAACCTTCAGCTTTGTGTCTTTCTTTCCTCATGTTGCCCTCCCTCTCCTTTGCACCTTCCTTCTTATTCCATACGTGTTTCTTTGAACCCTACTTCCAAATCTCCTCCTCCTTCCCTCCTCTTCCTCCTCCTCCTCCTCCTCCTTCTCTTCTTCCTCCTCCTCCTCTTCGTCCTCCTCGTCCCCCTCCTCGTCTTCCTCCTCGTCTTCCTCCTCGTCTTCCTCGTCTTCCTCCTCGTCTTCCTCGTCCCTCTCCTCTTCCTTCTCCTCCTTGTCCTCCTCCTCACCCTCCTCTCTTTCTCTTCTTTCTCCTCTTCTATTTCCTAACTCTCATTTTTCTCCTGCATCTCCACCTTATCTTGGTACTCCACTTCCTTCTCCACCTCCACTTGCTCCTCTTTCTCTTTCTCCTCCTCTCCCTTCGTCTCCGATTACACGCTTTTTCTTCTAAAGTATTACTTTATCTTTCTTCTCGCTCTTTCCCATCCCTCACTCTATCCATTATTTTTCCTCCTCTTCTGCATCGTCCCAATTACACCTTTGACATATAACTTATTTTCCAGAAATTTTATTAGTCCAGTTCTACTCCTTTTCTTTTCCCCTCCCTCTCCTCCTCCTCCTCCTCCTCCTCCTCCTCCTCCTCCTCCTCTTCCTCTTCCTCATCGCCGTCCTCCTTCCCCGTTCTCTTCTTTATTCTCTTCCTTCCACGTCTTCTATAGTTTCCTCTCCTCCGTTTTCTCAATGTCTTGCTCCTCCTCATTTTTTCTTCCATTTCCTCTCCTCCTCTCCTCCTTTTCGTTTTACTTTTCCTTCATAGTCTTCCTTCTCTCACATCTTTCTACTACTATTACTACTACTACATTTTTAGAATATATTTTAAAAACGGCCTCTTTCCTTGTGGAACTGTGTGGCGAAAGCATTCAGGATCTGTCTCCCACAGACACAGTTCATTGGTCGACTACCCTTTTTTATCTTATATTATTTAACTTAAATGTAACCTAATACAAAAGTTCATTTATCCTACTTTCTACCACAGTCTGCTCATAATAATCAGTGTTCTGTATATGTGCTCAATTGAGCTGATCTCAAGAGTGAAAATGATAGTCTACGTCTCATCCACGCCACAATACTGCTGTTTGGTTGTGGTTTCTTTTCTGCCATCACCTCTGCTAGAGGAGCGTAGAATGTTTTTGCCCTTGGGCCTATCCCAAGGGCACCACGACCATTACCACTACTACTACTACTGCTACTACTCATCTTCCTTCTCTTTTTTTCCCCTCTTTTCCTCTCCCGCTGTTTTACTTCTTTCTTCATACATCTCATTCTTTATCTTCTCTATTTCTCTTCTTACTCGTTCTCGCATTCTTTCTCTTTCGGTACTTCTAACCTTTTGCCTACATCTCTTCCTCTCCGTCCTTTCCATCTACTTTTTTCTTTATATATATATATATCAGAATATCAATCTAAGCGTAGGTATGTACAGGCTTGATAATTTTGTTTCAAAGAAAATTGTTACATGTTATCCTACCCGGACATTTGGTCCACCTGTGACCTGAGGACTGTGGGTAATTTTCTCAGGCTTGTTTGATTCATCTTTCCTTGTTCCTTACAATATTTTTACCAGTGTTTTTTCTGCAAATTATATTCACGTGTCAGTTGTGAAATACTGATATATATATATATATATATATATATATATATATATATATATATATATTGTTATGAAGGTTGGACAGATGAGTGGAAAGGTGGTAGAGAAACACGGGTTAGAGCGAGAACACTGTATTACTGAGGTCTCGACTACAAGTCTTCTTCAAAGTGACAGACAGCGTGTGTGTACATCATAAATACTCTCCTTATGGCTCATCCGGCTGGACGTTTCAGAAAGTCGCATGCTGATTGGCCCGATACTCCCTCCTCCACAACCAATTTGGCGGCTGCAAATGACAAGTTAACGAACCCTTCTCTGTGGTTGCTGACCTTTCCCAGTGTTATGCACGCGGACTCGAACAAAGATGACTTCATACACTACTTATCCCATCACAGCACACGCACAAAAACAGGAGTGATAATAGGTTTCTATCTGAGAGCATTGAGGATATGCAACAA
>NC_134789.1:32469745-32482245 GCF_046742065.1 Oratosquilla oratoria
TAAAAAGTGTAACGAGAAGTGGAGATTAGGGAATGAATGCTAAGAGGAGATTGTATGAAGGAGTGATCATGCCAACAGCACTGTATGGGGCAGAAACATGGAACATAAGAGAGGAGGATTTAGAATGTGTTTGAGATGAAATGCCAGAGAAGTATGATGGGGGTTACTGGGTTGAATAGAGTGAGAAACGAGGAGGTAAGGAGGAGAGCGGAGGTGAAAAGAGAGTTGGGAGATAGGGTTGATGAAAGAGTATTGGGATGGTTTGGACACAGGGAAAAACTGAGTGAAGAAAGATTAGTGAAAGAGATGTGTAAGGCAGAGGTGGAAAGAGTGAACATGAGGGGGCGACCAAGGATGAGATGGATGGATGGATGGAGTAAAAATGGCATTGGGAAAGAGGGGAATGTCTGTTGAGGAAGGACGGGAGAGGACAGAAGATCGGGGTGAATGGAGTATGGTCTTGTATGGATAATGCTGCCACCCATGGAAGGGAGTGGGTGGGATGGGGTGAGGGAGTATATGTGAATGCTATTTTGACGCAGCCCGAAGGGATATCTCCCCGTCATCTCATTTTCTGCATGAGGGGGCGGAGAGGGGGGGTCGCCGATTAAATGAAGCGGCCTTGCTGTGGATGTGCTGTGTCGTGCTACATTGCTTCTGACCCAGGGCAGTGGGCGAGATGCAGGGATGACCCGTCATCCATAAGAAGCCAAGATAAGAGGAAGGGAGGGGGATGAATGGGAGTGGAATATGTGGAGATAGAATAGGTGGGAGTGGATTTTATGCCTTTGTTTTTTGACTACCTCCCTTGTAAGGGGAAAATAGTCAGTGGTATATGTATGTCTGTATGTATTATTATATATTGTATTTTCACTAATGAAAAATGCAGTAATTCATTTATTAGTCACAACTAATACCACATTAGGGGTAGAAGAAAAGACTATAGACGGGTTGTGTATATTTATTTCGACTGCCATCTGCAGCTCTCTTCACTACTGAAGAGGGCTCCAGTTAGCAGTCGAGATATATAGACAACCCGTCTCCAGTCCTTTCTTCTGGTCCGAATTTGGTATTAATCATGATATTATAGAATATATCATAATATATCTTGTTATATCATATTATATTATCTATATAACAAAAGCTTTTTCCCCTTTATAAGGGAGGTAGCCAAGTCAAAGGCACGTACCTACTCCCACCCATTCCACTCCCATCCACCACCTTGCCCTCACTCTCATCTTAGCTCCTCGTGGATGAAGGGCCATCCCTGTATTCCGCCCACCGCCTTGGGTCAGAGGCAATGTATTGTATTATATTTTATTATTATGTTATATTATATTATATTATATTATATTATATTATATTATTCGTCGACATTCACTATAGTCATGCATCATAAATCCTCAAGTCTTGTAGGCCTCGTCTCTCCATTCCACTCACTTTCTCACGTGTTTCCCCTCGACATTTCTCACGATTACGCAGTCTGTTGTATGTTTTTATTCCCTGATATCTTCTTTCGCCAATCACCATTTTCTTTCCATATATCGTTTCTTGTCGCCTTCTCCATTTAAGCTGCTCTCTCTCTCTCTCTCTCTCTCTCTCTCTCTTTCGACCCCATTTCCTCTCTGTCTTTCAGGAAATCTTTCATTCTTTCTCCTCCCTCTCCCTCCTCCCCCAACTCTCTCTCTCTCTCTCTCTCTCTCTATTTCGACCCCATTTCCTCTCTGCCTTTCAGGAAATCTTTCATTCTTTCTCGCTCTCCCTCTCCCTCCTCCCCCAACTCTCTCTCTCTCTCTCTCTCTTTCTCTTTCTTTACTCGTGCCTTCGTCTCTCGCGTATTTTGTCACACATTCAGTTTAGGGACTTGTAAAGGAGTGGATTAGTGGACGGCGAAAGAGAATGGGAGAGGAGAGAGGCGGGATAGAGAGGATGTAAAAACAAATCTTTCAAGAAGGAAGGTGTCTTGGAGATTGTTTGCGTAAAATTGTTAAGAAAGAGAGAGAGAAAGAAAGAAGTTCTGATGGGATGGATGAATGTGGATGAGTATTATAGAATCTACCAAGGAGTTGAGGAATATAGGAGATGGAACTGGAGAGAGAGAGAGAGAGAGAGAGTGACGGAGGCAAGACACGCAAAAAAAAAAAAAGATAGACAGGCACAGGAGAGAGTGGATTTGAAAAACAAAAAGCTGAATAGTGTTGTCATTAAAGGAAAGGGTGGAGGGAAGGGGAGAAGTCCATCAAGAAGGAAAGGGGAGGGAAAGGGAGAGAAACAACATAGTGGTGGGCCGAAGTGTAGATTGAAAAAAATAAAAAAAAAAAAAATAGAAAGGAGAGAAGGTGTAAAGTATAAGAAGTTAAAGACAACTTCAGCTCCTGAGAAGTTATATATGTATATATATATATATATATATATATATATGTATGTATATATATACATACATATACATATATATGTATGCATGTATATTTTTGGGCACATTCATTCTTTGATGCTGACAATTGCTTTTATTCATTATTTGTAGTTTAGACCACTTGTGTATATTGTATTCCCTGTTGTGTGTGGAGGCATTTGTGTGTGTGCGTGCGCGTTTGCGTGTGTGTGTGTGTGTGTCTGTGCACGCGAACTGGATGTAGTTTGATTACAACACCTCGCAAATAATAATTTCGTGTCGCGTACTGGAAAAAAAAGAAGCCGTGTCAAAATGGGATTGGTTCTCTCCTCCCGTCCCCTTAAGATCTATTCTATCACCCATTCATGGAGAGTAATGGTATTCCCCGAAAGGATAAAATCCAATGGTTGAACACACACACACACACACACACACACACACACACACACACACACACACACACACACACACATACACACACACACAGTCATACATACACGCGCGCGCAAAAAAAAAATATATTTATATATATATATGTGTGTGTGTGTGTGTGTGTGTGTGTGTTTGTGTGTGTGTGTGTGTGAGAGAGTGTTTATGTATGTATATGTAACAAATATATGTATGTGTGCCAATGATTTATCATTTGGTGTAGATAGCAAGTAATGTTCTTGAAGGGGTTATGGTGAGAGCGAGAGAAGTCTCCGGCGCTGGGCTTGTTTACATAATGGAGATGATGCAAGAGGTAGGGGGAGTAGATGTACTTGGTAATAGTGAGGCCGTGGTGAAAGGACAGTGTACGGGGAACAATAGAACCAGAGGAAGGGTGGATGACAAGGGCAGGCAGTGCTCTGCAAGATTTACAGCAATTGTCCAGCCACGGCACTGCGAGCTGCATAGAGTGAAAGGGAAGGGTAGGGGAGGCATCGGGGGCGGGGGAGGGGGGTTCAGTTGGGAAGGTCTTACGTTGATTGCTTGCATGCACAGGCAAAAAAATTGTGTTCGAACACGTATATACTCAAGAACACGCACACACGCACACAAACACACATGGGCCGGGATGTGTGTATGAACGTGCCCCCGGGGTAGGAATTACTTTTATACATACGTGGTTCGCGATTCAGTATAACAGATTCCGATTTTGTGTATATGATGTGATGATGGGAGGGGGGGGGGTCGGTGGGGGACTCTCACTCCAATCCCCGATTCGGTGGGGCCCTCGGTTCCCCTTCATATCATGGAACCCACACGATGTCATCGGGTGACGTTGTCATCTAAATTAAGGACTCCTAGGAACGTGATTCCAATGTAGGGGCGTATATGTACGTACACTTGTATATACATAACGTACATATGTGGACACGTATATGTACATACAGAGTTGTGTGGATGCCAGAGCAAATTCACCCACATTGGGTGTACGTACAAACGCCCACATCTTTCTCTTACAAAACACACGCGCGCGCGCACGCACACACACACACATACACACACACACACACACACACACACACACACACACACACACACACTCCAGCGAGATTGGATTTACTGCTTACCAGGTATAAATTATTCTTTAATAACTTGTCGCGAGAAACTGAGGTAATAGAAACATATTGCCAAGAGTTGAACTACAAAGACAAGGGAGGTAAGACTTGCTAATCACGTAATGAGCGCTGAAACAATTGATTGTTTCAAGAGAAGATTAGACAACTTTATGGAAAGGGATGAAAGGTGGTAAGGGACATGGAACAGCCTAATGTAGGCCTTTTGGTCTCTATCTGTCTTCTCCATTATTTTGTTCTTACAAGCCCCGGGCTGTGCCCGTCCCGGCTTCTCCTTTAGCAGCCTTCGGCGGCTCGATTCTTTAGCACAACGCACGTTCCCACACCGTCATTATCATCGTCATCATCATCATCATCATCATCATCATCATCATTATCATCATCATCACCACCACCATCATCACCCATGCAACATTCCCAGATTTCGATTATTTCTACATGCTATTACTTTTTTATATAATATGTTCTTACAAAAGCAAGGGAGGTAAGACTTAAGACTTTGGAAAATATACATGTTTCAGGAAAAAAAAACTTGAAAAATTGCTATGGAAGAAATTTACTGCCACGAGAAAAAGTAAAAATGGAAAATATTTGTACAATTCTGTAAATCCGGGTCCGCAGTGAGCCTCGTGTATCGCTGCATGAGGCTGTTGGCAGTGTTGAGTGTAGAACTGTCAAACTGTCAGTTTGGACCCGGCCGTGTCCACACTGACAGTATGACAGTACTGACAGACAGTGTGGACACTCGACGCTGCGCTCAACATTGCCAACTGCCTCATGCAGCTCTGCACGAAGCTCAGTGCGGACGCGGGCTAATTGATAAAGCTATGCCAAGGGTTCGTGGGAGATAGATTCAATATAAGGTGCGAGATTCAAAGAGAAGAAAGGAAGATTGATGAAAGAAATAATTGGCAAATGTAAAATAAACTGCACTGTTTTCTTGGTTCTTCAATAGCATACAGTGTGGACACTCGACGCTGCACTCAACGTTACCAACTGCCTCATGCAGCTCTGCACGAGGCTCAGTGCAGACCCGGGCTAATGGACAAAACTGTGCCAAGGGTTCGTGGGAGATGGATTCAATATAAGGTGCGAGATTAAAAGAGAAGAAAGGAACATTGATGAAAGAAATAATTGGCAAATGTAGAATGAACTTACACTCTTTTGTTGGTTCTTCAATAGCATACAGAGACACAAGGAAGAAATAACCACGAAAGGTAAGAGGAAAGATCTGTGAAGACGCGTCTGAAATACGAGTAATGAACAAAAGATTCCCGGTAGTTTTCATTCAGGAAAATGACCTCGTGAACGGAAAATACAACCGAAGACAAGTGTGGAAGATGAACAGAAACTATCGATGATTTCATCATCATCAATTGGGGGCATACGGTAGGGAGCGCGTTGCTTCACTCGCCATTCCCGGTTTGGTGAAACGTTTGATGTAAACGTGAAAATATGGAAGTTCGGGAATACAAGAGACTGTATATGTAAGGATACTGACGGCCTCTCCTACTTTATACTCAAGGAATGTGGAGGACGCAACTATCATGAAGAGAATTGAAATTGTAAATTATTACGAATAAAAAAGACAGATAAGAGAAAATATGAAATGAAATTACAACCGAAGCCAAGTGTGAAAGATGAATGGCAGTGCATAGTAGTGAAAAAAACAACCGTATATAAACTATCATATATGAGTTCTGAGATCTCATAGTATTGGTTAATAGCTCAATCACGAGTCCAACACGTGATCCAAGATGGTGATGAATCACATAGGCACATGTATATATATATACAGTATATATATATATATATATATGTATATATATATATATATATATATATATATATATATATACACTCACTTTTCTGTACTCCTTGATAATGTGAATATATCACGAAAGCGCTCGGCTCTATGTGTTTTTCCTCTTCCTAGTGGATTCTGCATATACACATGTGTGTGATTTATCACCATCTTGGATCACGTGTTGGACTCGTGATTGAGCTAATAACCACTAGCATATATATATATATATATATATATATATATATATATATATATACACATGTATGTGTGTGTGTATATGTTTTTGTGTAGTATATGTAACCGACAATATATTAAAGTACCCACATTAATATTTCCATGTTTTCAGAAAAACTTGTATCAGTCATTCCCGAAGCTGCATTCCACCTCTTGCCTACCTCCGGCTCTCGATGTCATCCCACACAGAAGTCATTCCCTTCCTCGCGTTCCACTTAGCGACCGTATCCCAATCCCAAGCCAACAAGTCAAGCCTCCCGTTTCCACTCCTCCACGCCAGCAGAACATTCAAGACCGCCATCGCGGCGAGCATCCAATCGAGCGCCGTATCCATTGCAATATTGCACAACAATACATTGGAGGGCACGTTGCCTTCCCCCGCCACCCCCGGCCCCATCCCCACAACAGGTGCACATGTCATTCCCCCGCGCACGCGCAGACGCGAGTTTTGGAATGGAGAGTAAGCACCCACGCACGAGCACACTTTTGTTCTTTCGATAACGCTTGCGTGCCTGAGTTGGCACAAATGCATACGGAGGTTACAGACACGCATGGAGGCTCCGTTACGTCTGTATTGAAATTACGTTTTGAACAAGGATAATTTACCAGATATACGTGTGTATGTATATATATATATGTGTATATATGCAGAAAAATAATTGTAAATGCTTCTGTGTCAAGGCAAAGATCATATGTGAATGTGTGTTGTATTTCTTTCATATAGTGTGATTAAATGTTGTTAATACATTTATGTTATTTTATCGTAATTTTTCGAAGCGCCGGATTAGTTCATATTGTGCTCATATCAGAGGTTAACCAAGAATGGTATTTTTAATCACGCAAATAGGAAAATTTAAAGAAATTAAAATATGATGATCAAGTTTGGTATATTTAACTGGGTTCGGAGGACTCGACGTCCAAATTTCAGCTCCTCCAGGTGTTGTCCACGTGTACCCTCACTATGATTTTCGCAGTGATACGTATAGATTTACTCTCTCTTTCTCTCTTTGTAACTTATGTGCGTGCACACACATACACACACATACACACACACACACACACACACACACACACACACACACACACACACACACACAATGTGTGCATGTGTAGTTTTAGTTATCACAATTTTCCCATTTGCGATAATTACCCTCTACTGTTCATTTGAATTGCGAGAAGAGACTTTTCATATCATAAAAAGGGTCAGATTAATTCTCCTGGATCATTTGTAGTCCCAAGCGAAACTAACAGCCTTGACATTTCTATCTCTATTTTCCAAAGATATCATTTGCTGCCTCCCTAAGGCTAGTCTGCACATGGCCCTTTTAATACTATTACCTTTCTGAATAGTTTCTTCTATTTCATCCACGTTTCTCTTTCTTTTCTCTGATCTCTACTTTCTCAATTTCGTCTCTCCTACTTTTGATCTGCATACAGTAGTCCTTCCTACGTGCTTGTTTCTTTTCAAATTCCCATCATTTGAATAACATTTCTTTTAACACATTATGTACTTCAGATTCCGAAATAATGAGTCATTTATAGAATAGGCCCCTAATGTGTTTTCCTATGTATATGCATCGTTTGTATGCGCGTCTTTATGTATGCAAAAGTGGATATATATATATATATATAATATATAATATATATATATGTGTGTGTGTGCGTGTGTGTGTGTGCGTGTGTGTGTGTGTGTGTGTGTGTGTGTGTGTGTGTTTATGTATGTATCTTTGTAGAACGTGTATATTTGAGTTTTGGTTACTCTTGTCCGTCCAAGTACACGGCATATCAAAGCGGTTGACGATGTATGGCAAAGCATCTATAGAGCTCCCCACTGGTTAAAAAGAATGACGTGAAACTAAAAACAAAAAAATAGCTGTAAATTATCGAAAAACTTTATCCCTTTGATAACGTTTTCCTCGGTTGACCATTGGTGGGTTGAGTCCTGTGCCCGCCTTTGTGGCCATTCAACCCGTTTGTGCCTCATTTATTCTTTATGCCAAGCAGCAGTCTGAGCCCCTCCTCCTCCTCCTCCTCCTCCTCCTTCTCCTCCTCCTTTTCCTTCTTCTTCTCCTCCTCCTTCTGTCCCTGTTTCTCCTGTTCCTTCTCCTATTCCTGTTACTCCTCCTTTTCCTTCTACTCTTACTCCTCCTCCTCCTCCTCCTCCTCCTCCTCCTATCCCTCCTCCTCCTGTTCCTCTTGTTCCTTCTCTTGTTACTCCCCATCATCCTGTTCCACCTCCTCCTCCTCCTCCTCCTGTTCATGTTACTCCTCCTTTTCTTTCTATTCCTGTTCTTCCTCCTGTTCCTCCTCCTCATCTCACTCCTCCTCCTGTTCCTCCTTTTTTTCCTCCTCCACATCCCTCTCCTGTTCATGTTAACCCTCCTTTTTTATCCTACTCTCGTTCCTCCTCCTACTCCTCTCCCTGTTCCTCTTCCTCCTGTTACTCCTTATCATCATTTCCTCCTGTTCCTCCTCCTCCTCCTCCTCCTTGGCTGGGTCGAGGACGAGGGTATGGGTGGAGGCGTGTCCCTGAGGTCTGACGGTGTGCGCCTCGTCGTCCCGAATCGTAAGCCAGTAAGAAAGCAAACAAGTGCCTAATGGTCGTGGGGTGCCCGCTTCCAGTACTGTGATGCTTCTCAGCTCTGGGCAGGGATCAAACTCAAGGGAGCTGAGTTGGCAGCGAACTCGGTACTACACCAGTGAGATGAAAGGAGTACATTTGCGTGTGTGCGCGCGCGCGTGTATGTATAATAAGTAGACATGCGTGATGTTATTTTCGTAATTTTAGAAATATTAACATTGAAAAATATAAATGAGGCGTATCCTGGGTTCGTTTTCTTTTATTCGTGGAATATTGTGGATGGCAAATTTTTTCATATAAAAGAAAAAATACCATTCGAACCTTGATTTGATGGCAAGATGAAGAGAACAACAACGATTGCATCCTGCAATCGGCATTGTTTCCAGCAACTATCAATTAGTACCGCCTTGATTGCTGAAAAGGCTCCTTTACCTTATCTAAATTACAGAAATTATTTACTGGTAAGGGACCTTCAGTGTGGGAGTTTGGGGTTGCCTTATCGCATAGATGTCGCCCACATTTTTGTTCGATGTGGTTTGCACTCAAAATTTCATCTCGGAGGCTAACATTTCTTATGTGTGCCGGCGTTGGTATGTGCCCATAAATATATATGTATATTATACAATCGTTTGGATTACGTTGCTGTTTTTGGCGATTTGTTCTATATGTGTATGTATTGGTTGCATTGTCTTTATATACATATGTATCCAAAAAGGTATTTTCACCCATATAAAAGAGGTGGGGAAGCATGATATTCACCCATCCCTCACCCATCCCACAGCCATGCAACACCAACTTGTTTTCTCTTTGTCTTAGCTCCTCATGGATGAAGTGACATCCCTGTTCCCCGCCCATTGTCCAATTCTACCTGTCACCACAGCAAAATGTGTTTAAGTTCTATCTATCTATATACATACATACATACATATACCAAGGCTTTTTCCCCCTTACAAGGGAGGTAGCCAAAAAGGAAAAGGCATAAAATCACTTCCACCCATTCCACCCCTGAATACACTCCACACCCCTCCACCCCCCACACCCCATCTGAGCACCTCTTGGATGACGGGTCATCCCTGAACCCTGTCCACTGCCCTGGGTCGGAAGCAGTGTCGCAAGACACAGCACATCCACAGCAAGGCCGCTTCATTAAATCGGCGACCCCCCCTCTCCGTCCCCCCATTGCATAAAAGGAGAGGACGGGGAGAAATCCCTTCGGGCTGCGTCAAATTTTGCTCACACATACTACCTCACCCCCCACCCATTCCACCTCATGCAATCACAACATCATCCATATACAACAATTCTCCATTCACCCCTGTCTTCTGTCCTCTCCCGTCCTTCCTCAACAGACATTCCCCTCTTCCCCAAAGCCCCCTTCACCTCATCCATCCATCTCATCCTAGGACGTCCCCTCATGTTCACTCCCTCCACATCCGCCTTCCATACCTCTTTTACTAGTCTTTCTTCACTCATTCTTTCCATGTGTCCAAACCATCCTAATATTCTTTCATCAACCCTATCTCCCAGCTCCTTTTCCACCCCTGTTCTCCTCCTCACCTCCTCATTTCTCACTCTATCCAGCCTAGTAACCCCCATCATACTTCTCAGACACCTCATCTCAAACACATTCAAACACCTTCTCTCTTCTTCTCTTATGTTCCATGTTTCTGCCCCATACAGTGCTGTTAGCACAATCACCCCTTCATACAGTCTCCTCTTAGCATCCATTCCCAAATGTCTATTCCTCATTACACTCTTCAATCCACCAAGACATTTACTCGCTTCTCTCAATCTACACTCTACCTCCACCTTCACTCCACCTTTTCCTGCCACATTTGCACCCAAGTATCTAAAACTATCCACTTCCTCCAGTCGCTCTCCCTTAATGCTCACTTCCAGTCTACTGCCACTTTCACCCCTTGTACATCTCATCACCTTACTTTTACCCACATTTATCTTTAGTTTTCTTCTATCACATACTCTCCCAAACTCTGCCACCAACTTCCTCAATCCCTCCTCCGATCCTGCCACAAGCGCAGTGTCGTCCCCAAACAACAGCTGGCTCACCTCCCACCTTTCTCCATTTTCTTTAACCATCTCCAATCCCTTGCCCACTACCCTTGCATTTACCTCTCGCACCACCCCATCCATGTATAAGTTGAACAGCCAGGGCGACAGAACGCATCCTTGACGAAGTCCCACCTTTACCTCGAACCACTCACTCTCTCCATTTCCAATCCTGACACAAGCTCTACTACTCTCATAAAAACTTTTGACAGCTCCAAGAAGCTTTCCTCCTATCCCGTATATCTGCATAACCTCCCACAGCGCCTTTCTGTCTACCCTATCATACCAAGGGCTTTTTCCCCTTATATGGGAAATAACCAGTCAAGGCACGCGCCCACTCCTACCCATTCCACTCCCATCCAACACCTTTTGTATCCCTTTTCATCTTAGTTCCTCGCGGTTATCCCTATCTCCGGCCCACTGTTTGAATCGGGAACGATACAGAAAGATATAGTACCTCCACAGTAGGGCCTAACAGCCGAAGTTGGATTACCTCCACCGCTTCATTAAATGGTGATCCTATCCCCTCGTCCATTTCAAAGTAGTACAAGAAGAGGTCACCTCGGGTCTCTTCAATTTATCCATTCACAACCACTCTTCACCCACACCTATTTCATGCCCACTCCCTTCCCTGCTCAGCAGACATTCCTCTTATATCCTGTGCTCCCCATACATCCCATTCTCTGTCTTCCCCACCTATATAGCTCTGCTTTTCACACTTTTTCCTAGTCTTCACTCGTTCTTTCCATATGCCACAATATCTCTTCATCCATGTAGTGGAAAGCTATTTCTTATGTTCGTCTGACGTCTGTACATCTTGCAAAAATCTTGCTGATGCGTTTGTTGAATTGTAGATCATCCATGACCAAAACTACACTCCTAGATACCTTTCCTTCGCCCTTGTAATTGTTTAGCTTCCCGCTGATTAATTGCCTTATTGTGCCCATCGTGTTTTTCTTAAGTTCATTTTCTCTGTTTGGCTCTAGTCATATACAGTATACAGAAGATCTTTTTTTAACAGTCAGCTGTGTTCTTAGTCTTTTCTTTTCTTTATGATATGTGTGTCTTCTGACTATTTATTCGTTTATTCAGTCATATTTATACAGATCAGGGGCATTCTGGACGTCAGCACAGACCCTTGTGTAACTCCACTAGCCACTGGCTTCCATTCACCATCTTATCCTTTAATACTGTCGTTCAGTGAATCCCTTTTCATTCCAATACGTTTTCCTCAAGTCATCCAGTATTCTTTAGTTTCCATAGTATTCGTTTATGAGGTACCTTATTGAAAGTTTTCACTAGATCTAAATAGACAATCCACCCAATAGACTCGTGTTGTACCTCAGCAGTTATTGAATTAATCCTTTACAGGTTCTACGAACAAAATTACTCAATTATGAAACCAAATTGTGTTCATCATTTAAAGGTCACTAGTCTTTCACATTTCTTTCATAAAATTTACCTTATTTGCGGCGTATAAGACACACCTCTATTTCACAGGAATATTTTGTGAAAAGAATTAGTGTGTTTCGTCATACATTTATTGAAAGATATATCAGTGTTTTTTTTGTTTTTTTAGGGAAAATCTATGATTCTGAGCATGAACTACAATATTGTGACAGGGATTTTTTTATGCATTTAGAATAAAAAAAAACTAGTTTTATACACTGGCAACTACGGCAGCTGTATGCTGGTTATGGTCACTTTATCTCCTTCATGGGGTGTAACCACGTTAGCCACCTTGAACTCCTACGGTACTATACCTTCTAAGGAACAAATAATAATGTGAATATATATTGTCAGTTGTTCCCAAAATTACTTAAGTGGTGATACTTTAGTATGCAGTCTACCTGCACT
>NC_134789.1:32484745-32529745 GCF_046742065.1 Oratosquilla oratoria
CCCTGTGAGATACTGTTGTTTTGCTGGATGATGATCTGTGTGGTTTTTGACCTCCAAGATTCCCCCCCCCTCCCCCAAGGACCCCCCCCCCTCCCCCAAGGGGGAAAAAAAAACATGACCATGGAAGGGCAGTTTGGTAGTTTGTCTTGAAATGCTTTCTTACTGATCTGTTATTGAGAAGACGAAAATTAAGAATATTTATGATAATAATAGTATTAATAATAATAATAGATAAGAGGAGCAGCAGTTTAGAATTCGTGATATAAGTGGTTTACTGGGGATTGGATTCTAAAAATAGAATTGGATCATTCTTAATGTGGTTCGATCCTTTCTAATGGGTTTCCCTTCTAATGTTATTGGATTCTTCTTAAAGGATCCGAACACTTTAAAAAGAATCCAGTCACCTTAAGAGGAATCCAACCTTTTTAAGATGGCTCTAATTTCATAGAACGGATCCAAACCCTTATTTTTATCATTTTCTCGTCTGTACTATTTTACACTTGTTCATTCCTCAAATCTTCTACATTCCCCTAGATGTCCTCTTCATCTTCACCTTCGTGATCTTCCTCCTCTGTTATTTTCTTTTTCGTCCTCATCCTCATTCTCTCTTTCCTAATTTCGTTCTGTTGCTCATTTTCACCATTTTCTGTCATATGTGTCTTCTTTATGGATTACACATTCTTTACCTCGTCCTAGTTGTTTCCATGATTGTCCACTTTTTCTCCCTTTTCCAATGTATCTATACACACTTTTTATTTATACTTTTTATTATATATTTTGATACTATTCTAAATTATTTCATATACTATTATTATATACTATATATATGTATATACATATATATGTATATATATATATATATATATATATATATATATATATATTGATATTATTTTATAGTTGTATGATATTATTTTTATACCATTTTATATTATATATATACATACTTTTTTCCACCTTCGATCACGCGGTCGTCATTGCTGAAGAAACCCTCAAACCCTGAGGGTGCTCTTAATGTAATCGTTCAAATAATTTTGATTCTTTGTTTGGGAGAAGGCAGTAATCAAGTGATTTGTGCTCGTGCCTGCCTTCCTGCCTGCCTGCCTGCCTGCACGCGCAAGGGACGAGGAGACTCTGATAGATGATTTTTTCGAGAAGAATGACGGCAGCCGCAATGATTTTTTCGAGAAGAATGACGGCAACCGCAATGATTTTTTCGAGAAGAATAACGGCAGCCGCAATATGGATCGAGATTCGGAGGGATCGGCTGGTACGGACATTGAGGATTATGTTGGGGAAAGAAAGTGTACTGTATTTGTATTTGTGTGTTAATAAAGGGATGGAGTTGATAATGGAGGGGGGGGGGTTAATGGGTTGCAACAACAGAAGTTGTTGCTGATGTTAGCAAGTCATGGAACAGTGTCGTATAAGAATAAGAAGTATGATTGGAATGTCAGTGCATATGCAGCTGATGACAGAATAAATGGCCTCGGGAGAAATTTTAAAAATGAAAAGCTTGACGAGAGATGGAGGAATACGTTTTCATAGGAAATAGGAAGGAGCGGTACAAGATCCAGTTTAATTCAGTTGATGATCTTATGGAACACATAAGAGATAGGAAAGATAAAAAGTCAGAGTATTAGTGAATAGTCTTTAGATAGTGGGCAAATGTAGGAGATAGGTAAGAGAAGAAGAACATCGATACTTCTTGAGTAGATTAGAGAATAGAGATGCATAGTTGTTGTTGTCGCTCCCGAGACTGTCTTGGCGAGTAGTCTTGCCTCCCTGAGGAACGCCGCTGCGCACTCTTCATTAATATGTTGGATAGTATGGGGTGCGATGTGGTCATCAAGTGTCTTCTGGTAGCTTCTGGTCACGGGACCGCCCCCCGAACCCCAAGAGTTGGTGACAAAAAAAAAAAAAAAAAAAAAAAAAGACCTTGCCGGCACCACAGGGTGATACCGATCTATGGGAGCAGAACGTATAGTAGATGTAGAAACGGAGGAGCGTCTCCTAAATAGATCATAGAATAAAGTTATTTATAGGAGAAAGGAAGGGTTGGAAAAATTGTACATTTTGTGATGTGGATTAGGGGGAGTGTTTATGCGAAAAAAAAAAAACAATAAGGCGAGTAGTTCGATGTTTATCGAGTAGATGGTACAGGGAGCAGAACAATTGCCACTAGACAATCGCCCCGGCCAATTTCCCCCCAGGAAAACTGCCCCCCGAAGAGAGTTCTTATGACGAATGTAGAAAATAGGAAGGAGTGATGGTGAGTTTGTGTTGTGGTGAGGTTTCTTTTCAAGTACGACTAAACGCGAAGGCAACAACAGGAAAATGTTTCTTATCCACCGGGTACAGGTTCCTGTGAGGTGAAAGTAGTCACCATCATCAATAATTAGGGATATACGCCAGGGGGTGCATTACTTCACTCACATGCCGGCGCCAGTCCCCACCGTATTATCATCATCATTATTATCATTATGATTTATATTATTATTATTATTATTATTCACTTTGCTAAAACAGTGTAATATTTCCTGAACAAAATTGTTAAATACACCATGGCACAGAAAGAGTTAAATTCAGTGGCAAAGAAAAAGGCGAGAGAGGAAGAATAATAATCCTAAACGGAATTATAAAAAGAGAAGAGGAGATGTAGTAGTGTTACAGAAAAAGAAGGAGTTAAAGAAAATTAATAAGAAAATGAGAGGAAAATAAAATCTGAGGAGAAGGAGAGGAGGAGGAGGAGGAGGTGGTAGCGGAGGTCGTGTAGGAGGAGGATTAGGAAAAAATATGAGAAACAAAAAAATAACGGAGAAGAGTTTGAGGTAGTGGAAGAGGTAGTGGGGAAGGAGGAGAAAGTAGAGGAGGAGGTGGAGTTGGTGGTGGAAGGGAGGGCAGGATAATGGTGGCGTTTTGTGTTTAGCTAACGAACTGACGTCACACCGCAATAATCAAGAGGCCAGCAATCGTCAATGGTCGCTCTGAAAGGGACCATTTTTATACTCTCGGTCCAAGGACTTGTCCAGGACCGACAACCGTGAACCAGCGCCGCAGCCAGTAGCCCGCAACAACCGTAGCCGCAGCCGGCTCAAGGACGGCCGGGGGGTCGCTGTGGCTCGCCGTGGCGCCGGTAGAGGGCGAGGTCGGAGTACGCTAAGGTGGCGTACTTTATGGATTACTGTTGTAGCGAAGACCAATTTTTTTTTTATTCGGCTGAGGGGCGGAATTGGGCCAGTACGGGACCTCCGGTCCGCGCCCTCACCCCCCTGTTACCCTTTTATTCATTCATACAATCGTCTGGTATAAGTCACAACAGGAAACCTTATATATATATATATATATATATATATATATATATATATATATATATATATATATATATATTGGAGGGATTAAACTACAAACCTGATTCGGTATAACGTCGCGAAACTCCCCCCTATCAGTAGGCTAGGAGGTTGCTCCTTACAGAGAACTTGTGGCGCGGAGTTTAATGAACCATGCCCTTAGTCCAACTCGCTGGCGCAGGTTTCGAACCTCCGTCACCTCATCCTCCGCCGTAAGTGGCGACGCTCTAACCCACTCGGCTAGCGAGCATCCTTAAGACCTTTAAACCCACCTAAATCCCATACCTCCTTCAGACGAGTGAAATCACTTGGCGTGACGCAGAATTGAAGCTGCAAAAGATGTCATCAATGGAGGGTACCACTGTGGAGTCGAAGAGGTCAAGAAGCACGCGAGCCTTCACCACCCCCTCGGCGACGGCGCCCTTGACACCCTCACCCAAACTTTTTCCAAACCACTTCAATCCGTCAGTCCTTCACCCTAATACGAGCCTCCCCTTCCAAATCCTTCTTCACGTCAGTCTCAGTACCCTCACCCTTTAAACACCGACCTATCCCTCTCTTAGAAGAAGAAGAAAAAAAATATATATATACATATATATATATATATATATATATATATATATATATATGTATTGGGAGACCAATATGCTAGGGTAGGAAACGAACCAATAGAAGGAGTGATTGGGAAATGTGGAATTCCAGGTAAAAATCGTAGTGGAGAATTGATGGTGGAGATGTATCTTGAAAGAGAGTTGATGATAGCAAATACAGTGTTTAAGAAGAAAGTCAAGCATAAGTACACATGGTCTTAGGACAGGTAGGGGTTGTGTAGATCAGATTTTTGTGGTAAGACAGATATGTGAGAAAGCTATAGGAAAAGGTAAGGATGTTTTTTGGGCTTTTATGGATTTGGAAAAGGCTTAAGACAGGGTAGACAGGAAGGCACTGTGGGAGGTACTGCAGATATATGGGATAGGAGGAAAGCTGTTAAGAGCAGTCAAGAGTTTTTACGAGAGTAGTAGAGCTTGTGTTAGGATTAGAAATGGAGAGAGTGAATGGTTTGAGGTAAAGGTTAGACTTCGTCAGGGATGTGTTATGTTGCCCAGGCTGTTCAATCTATACATGGATGGGGTGGTGCGAGAGGTGAATGCAAGGGTGGTGGGTCAGGGGTTAGAGATGGTTAAAGAAAATGGAGAAAAGTGGGAAATAAGCCAGTTGTTGTTTGCTGACGACACTGCACTTGTAGCAGGATCAGAGGAGGGATTGAGGAAGTTAGTGACAGAGTTTGAGAAGGTGTGTGAAAGAAGGAAGTTGAAGATAAATTTGGGCAAAAGTAAGGTGAGATGTACAAGGGGAGAGAGTGACAGCAGGCTGGAAGTGAGCATTAAGGGAGAGAGACTGGAGGAAGTGGATAGTTTTAGATACGTGGGTGCAAATGTGGCAGGAAAGGGAGGAGTGGGGGTGGAGGTAGAATGTATATTGAGAGAAACGAGTAAATGCCTTGTTGAATTAAAAATTGTAATGAGAAATAGACATCTGGGAACGGATGATAAGAGGAGTTTATATGAAGGAGTGATTGTGCCGACAGCACTGTACGGGAAGAGATAGTTTAAATGTGTTTGAGATGAAATGTCTGAGAAGTATGATAGGGTTTACTAGGCTAGTTAGAGTGAGAAATGAGGAAGTGAGGAGGACAACAGGGGTGGAAAGGGACTTGGGAGATAGGGTTGATGAAAGAGTATAAGGATGGTTTGGACACATGGAAAGAATGGGTGGAGAAAGATTAGTAAAAGAGGTGTGGAAGGCAGAGGTGGAAGGAGTGACTATGAGGGTCGTCCTAGGGTGAGATGGATGGATGGGGGTAAAAGGGGCATTGGGAAAGAGAGGAATGTCTGTTGAGGAAGTACGGGAGAGGACAGAAGATAGGGGTGAATGGAGAAGGGTTGTGTATGGCTGATGCTGTGATGCATGAGCGGGAGTGGGTGGGGGATAGGGGATGAGGAAGTATGTATGAGAAATATTTTGACGCAGCCCGAAGCGATTTCTCCCCGTCTTCTCCTTTTCTGCATGAGGGGACGGAGAAGGGGGGTCGCGGAATTAATGAAGTGGCCTTGTTGTGGATGTGCTGTGTCTTGCGACACTGCTTGTGACCCAGGGCAGTGGACAGGATGCAGGGATGACCCGTCATCCAGGAGGTGCCAAGATGAGAGGGAGGGAGGAGGGTGGAGGGAAGTGGAATATCTAGGGGATGGAATGGGTGGGAATGGTTTCTATGCCTTTTTCTTTTTGGCTACCCCCCGTGTAAGGGGGAAAAAGCCTTTGGTATATGTATATATATATATATATATATATATGTGTGTGTATATATATATATATACAATATATATATATATACAATATATATGTATATGTATATAGTGATGATAATAGTAAT
The DNA here is from genome assembly GCF_046742065.1 of Oratosquilla oratoria. NCBI lineage: Eukaryota > Metazoa > Arthropoda > Malacostraca > Stomatopoda > Squillidae > Oratosquilla > Oratosquilla oratoria. The sequence continues at coordinate 32,490,530 of NC_134789.1, forward strand.
AATATTGATTATAGCTTAGTTATTCAAACAGCCATGCAAGGACCAATACTCGTAGGTTTGTTGCTGTGCGTTTGTCCGTGTAACTCCATGTAACCTCACCAGGACGCAACCACCAACCCAACCACACTCCTGAACTCCATCATTCCACCCCACACTCATCAGAACACAAGAATGAAAGAGACTGCAAGAGACCATAAGGCCTACACTAGGCAGTTCCATGTCCATTACCACCTATCATTCCCATCCATAAAGTTATCTAACCTTCTCTTAAAACAACTAATAGTTTCAGCGCTCATTTCATGGTTACTAAGTCTGTTCCCTTCATTAACCACTGTATTGGTAAACCCGTTCTTGCCTATTTCCTTTTTGAATCTAAATTTGCCCACTTTAAATCTATTACTACGAGTCTTGAACTGCTGTGTTAGTATTATGACCGTGTGTGCATCATCCATGTGAAAGCCGCAAGAACATCATCCTTGCAAACTTGACCAGTTTGAGCCCGGTAACGTATTCTATGAATTTTGTTCTGGTTGCGGACAAGAAGCGATTCCATGCAGATGAAGGAACTAGATCCAACTTGTGGAGGAGGAGGAGGAGGTCACGATCGATTGAGAAGCTCTTCGGACCAGAGTCCGCCCTCCCCTTCCCCTCATTTGGACGTCTTCGCCTCTTGGCCACAACGAAAATCATAGATTTCATTACTGGTGAAGGGTGTGTGTGTGGGGGGGGGGTTTAGGGAGTATGGAATCGATGGGACGGGCGGCGCTGGTATCGAGACTAGGAAGGAGGACAGGTGAAGGGGTTATCACACTAGGCTGTTTTTCCTTCAACCTTCGATTAATTACACTGATATACAAATTTTAAAAAGTTGCGGATATCTTGGTATCCAAACATGCTGATTCAGGATAGGAAAACCATTTGTCTCTGTCACCCACCGTTTATTTGATATACGCCTTCAACCATTTATATTTCACTAGACCAATTTATTTTTACATGAGTAATAATGAACATGGCATCAGCTAAGTAAATAGTGAAATTGAAGTGCATGGCACTTGTATTATACAGTAATATCTAGTTCAACATATAATATACACATGCAATCCATACACACTGAAATACTTTCTTATTCTAAGGTGCGTTTGGTTTGAATATCTTGGTCGTAGACTTGCGTTTGTGCTGAGCATTTGGTATGTCACGCTGAAGTGACCAGCAGTAGTCGGCCAACATTGCTACACTCCATCGACCTTGATACCGTAACTCCATCACCGAGATGTCCTGGTGAAAACGTTCACCGTGTTCGTCACTAACTGAACCTAGGTGTTCGGGGAAGAAGTCAAGATGTGAGTCGAGCTGATGAATTTTAAGGGACATGTTGGCTCCCAAGTGTTTGTACGCACTGATGCATTTCTTCACAACATTAACATGGTCTGCAGATTTATAATTTCCAAGGAAATTGGCTACAACTGATTTGAATGCTACCCATGCATTTCTTTCAGTATCATTCAGTAAGTTTTGGAAGTGTGTGTCAGCAATTACCTTCCTTATTTGTGGACCTATGAACACACCTTCCTTCACTTTCGCATAACTCAACTCTGGAAACTTGTTGCAAAGGTACCGAAAAGCATCTGAGTCGTTGTCTAGTGCCTTCACAAAATTCTTCATGAGCCCCAGCTGGATGTGAAGCGGTGGCATGAGAACCTTATGACGGTCAATCAACGGGACACGAAGTACATTTTTATTTCCTGGCTGCATTATGTTTCTAATTGGCCAACTCTTTTTTATGTAGTGTTGCTTTCTATCTCTACTGTCCCACTCGCAGATGAAACAGCAGTACTTGGTGTACCCTGTCTGCATTCCCATGAGAATGGTGATGACTTTTAAATCACCGCAGATACACCATTTATACTCTTGATAGCGAATTTTTTCAAGAAGTAGTGACATAGTTTCATATGTTTCTTTGAGGTGGATAGAATATCCAACAGGGACTGATGCATATTTGTTTCCATTGTGTAATAATACTGCTTTCAAACTTGTTTTAGATGAGTCGATGAACAATCGCCATTCTTCAATGTTGTGTTCCACCCCGAGACTTGACATGAGGCCTTCGACATCAGAACAGTAGCAAATGGTGTCACTCATTGCAAAGAATTTCTCAAGTTCCTTCTGTCTGTGGCGAAAATGTGAAGTAGTTGTACCCGGTGCAAGCAAATTAAATCCTTTAAGGTGTGAACCGAGCAATTCCGCTTGACCTTTTGTTAGGGCCAGGTCCCGTACGAGGCCAGGTCTCGTACGAGGTCAGACAGATGAAGGAGAACTTTCTGCTTGCGTTTCTTCATCAACTGTATATTCTGCAGGTGCTATTGGTATTGGGCAACTTACGGGATCATGTGGAATTGGTTTAGAAACTGAGAGAACGTCTGTATACTTTACAGATGCACGAGTTTTGTCAGAAAAGCCTGTGACATTTGCCAAACAAAAATAACAGTCTGTTGTATGGTTTCTTGACTCACGCCTTATCATGGGAACTCCGAATGCCATATGGTTGTTCTTCTTCGCCTTCCTAATCCAACCACGCAAGTTGCATGCACATGTCAAACAGATGAACTGTGGTGCCCAGGATTTACCAGTATCCACCTTTGAATCATAGTATAGTTCATATGCTTTCTTCAGAAATGGTGTAAAAGTCTTCCGATGGGATTTGTCTGTTAGATAGCCGCACACATAGCAAAATAGATCCGGTGAATTTATACAACCTCTGGACGCCATTATTTCGCCTTAACATGAAAATTGAAAAAGAAAAAAATGAAAGATTAGTAATGCTGTATCTTAAACTTTTTCACACGTTACATTAAATACAACTATTTTTACAGACGACGATAATATTGTATGGCGTTGTATGAAAAATTACTAAAAACGTGGGGGTTGAAAAAATGTGATGAACGGTGTTTCTAGAAAATGCATTTTTGTCAATATTTTAGAAATCTGACGTGATAGAGCTAAACGGTTTTCAGATTTGAAATCAGCATAAAAAACTACATTAGAAAAAGTGAACACTATACCAGATATCTATAGCTTGTTTATCAGTGAATTAGCGGTACCGCCCACCTCCAGAGCTTTTCCCGCCTCGAAATCACTGTGGCAAACTACTTTGTTTTCTCAACAAAAATACAAAGAATGTCATTTGATATGCTGGAGGGAAATTATTTTCCTCCAGCATATTAGATTCTTCCCGAAAGCTGCGGGCTGCAAAGCTTCTCCAACAGTCGGAGGAAAAATAGCTCAATGTGATAACGCCTTTAGTATTATTCATAGAGGGTGAAGAGATTAGGGAAAATAGGGGGAGCAGGGAAGTTGGGTTATGAGGGAATCGTGTCAGGATGGTGTGGTAATTATATATATATATATATTTACTAAGTCGATTGATTGTAGATGTTTATTGAATTAATATTTTTGTCTAACATATCATAATAGTTTTTTATGTAATTTAGTATTTAGTTATTATTAGGTTTATATTTATTAATTTTTTTCGTTTGTTTATTTGTTTCTTGTTAGGGCTCGAGAGGAATTTGGAGAAAATGTTTAATTATTTTTTTGTTTATTCATATAATATAATTTTATATAATTTAATATTCATTTATTATTAGGTTTATAGTGATTCCTTATTTTTCATAAGTTTGTTTCATTTGTTTATTCATTTCTTGTAGGGCGGGAGGGGTCGAGAGGGATTTGGAGAAAATTCCCGAAAGGTAATAGAGAATGGCCCCGCGGTGGTAGCTCAGCTGGTGTCGTGTCGAACTCATGAACAGGTGGTCGTGAGTTCGATTTCCGGGACGAGCTGCGGGCTATGACGCGTTGGTTCGCGACAGCCCTGGCCAGCCGGGGAGGCGAGCCAAACTTCGGCATAAAAAACCCAGCGGCTTGGGTTTCTCACTTCCCACTTCGTGGTAATGGGATGATGACCGGTTTGTGAGAAATAGAGAGGAAGCTTGAAGACCGGACGACGTTTGTGTTTTAGTTCCCTAATTTTCAAAGACGTTTTTACTCGAGGTGGGATGCGGGACTTCTACCAAACTCGTTTGTTTGTTTCCAATTAGCTTTTGCCTGTGGGAGGCGGTAGGATTCGTTTCCTTCTCTGCCTACGTCGTGGTCTCCATCGACTGAATGAAATTGCCTGGCAGCAAGAAAAAATGCACGGTTGTGTGTAAACGCCTTCACTGACTTAAATTCTAAGTGAACTGGCGCGGTTGAAACCGCTAGTGTGAACAGGACTTAAGAAAAGAAAACGGAAAGAGGGAGAGACAAGGGATAGGGAGAGGAAAGAGGAAGGAAGGAAGGGCGAAAGATATTGAGTTGAGTGAGAAGGAAAATGAAATTGAAGAATAAAGTTTAAAAGAAAAGTTAGGAAAAGAGAGAGTCAAGTGTTGAGAAGGAGGATGGAAAAGAGGATATAGTTGATGACGTCACCATAATTTGATGAAATAAGAAGACAGAATGAAGAGAAAAGGAAAAGAAGAACGCATAAGGGGTCTGGAAAAGGGAGAAAAACAATTTCTAACTAGATACGAACTTTTAATCTGGGGAATCGCCAATTTGTAGAGGCAGTGGATTGTAGTATAATTCGAAGTTTTACATGCATACATACATATGCCATCGGCTTTTTCCCCCTTACGAGGGAGGTAGCCAAAGTCAAAGGCATAAATCTACTCCCACCCATTTCATCCCCACATACTCCACTCCTATTCAGCACCCCTCCCTCTTTTCTTGGCTCCTCCTGGATGACCGGTCATCCCTGCATCTCGCCCACTGCCATGGGTCAGAAGCAATATAGTAAGACACAGCACAGCCACAGCAGGGCCGCTTCATTTAATCGACGACCCCTCCCCCCCTCTCCGTCCCCTCATGCAGAAGACGGGGAGAATCCCTTCGGGCTGCGTCAAAATATCACATCCCCCACCCACACCCTTCCATGCATCACAGCATTTTATATACACAACCATTCTCCACTCACCCCTTTCTTCTGTCTTCTCCCTTCCTTCTTCAACAGACATTCCCCTCTTTTCCAATGCCCCCCTATACCCCATCCATCCATCTCATCATTGGTCGCCCCCTCATGTTCACTCCCCCCACCTAAGCAATATGTTACACTTTTTCCGATTTGTGTGTGTATTTTATCCGCGTCCGATCTCATAATAGACCGAGAGGAGTGAAAGAAAAGATGTGCGAGAAGTGGACACAGAAATGAATGAATTGATTGATTTAGTTTAACGTCACAAACTCCCCCCTATCTGGAGGCGATGACGGTGTCCCTTGCAGAGGACTTTGTATCGTGGAATTTAATGTACCATGTCATTGGTCCAACTCGCTGGTGGCAGGGTTTGAACCGCCATCACCTCGACCTTCGCCGCAAATAGCGACGCCCTAACCCGCTCGGCCAGCAAGGATCGAGAACTAATTGGAAAATATGAAAACAAAGAGAAGGCGCGGAAAGGTAGTGGGTGCGTGATGGTTGATTGAAGGGAAGTCAGAGGCAAAGCGATACCATCCTTCCCCTTTTTCCGGACCACGGTCCAGCTCTTTAATTCCCATTTATGTTTTAGCCTCAGGGGGTAATCTAAGCATAATCACTAGTTCAGTATCTTGTAAGTCCCTAGTGAAGACCAAGCTCACAATCCAGAATACTCTAAGTCCTAGCCCTGGTTTCAGCCGAACTTCTTGCCCTGACCTGGCTTCCAGGTAGTAGACGGTAGTGATAAGGACCCAACATCAGGAGGCGCATCGCTGGAGCCGAATTTTACCTTAGACAGACTTAAGCACCATAACTGACACTCTCTGGGAAGACGTAGAGTGCAGGGTAATCTAATGGAGGTATTCAAATGAGCCAAGGGCTTTAATGATGGTGTTGCTGGTAAGGTCATCATTTTAAGACAATAAGGCAGGACTCGCAGTAATGGGTTTTAATTGGATAAAGTTAGATTTCAAAATAGAGTGGTTTACGAATGGAATAGACTTAGTGATCATATATTGAGCACCGAAACTATTGGCTGTTATAAGAGAAGGTTAGATACCTTTATGGATGGGGATGATAGGTGGTAAGGGACATGGAACTGACTAGTGTAGGCCTTATGGTCTCTTGCAGTCTCCTTCATTCTTATGTTCCCCATCCATCCCACCCACCCCCGGGGTCCCAGTATCACGTTTAGGATATCGTATCTCCCCTAATTAGGATACCGGACGGCACCTGATTTTCTGGGAACATCTCGCCGCTTTTCTATACAATTAGAAATTGCAAAATTGGACCAGAAAGTGTTGTGGTTCTTCCTGGGAAAGCTCTGGGACACTCTTCACCCCCCCCCCCCGACTATTTTTCTGAAAGTTCCGCGAAACCACCCTACACCAGCACTTGGATTGCAATTTTTCAGTCTCTCTCTCTCTCGCTCTTTCTTTCTTTCTCTCCCTCTCTATCCCTCTCTCTCTCCCCTTCTCTCTCTCTCTCTCTCTCTCTCTCTCTCTCTCTCTCTCTCTCTCTCTCTCTCCCTATCTCTCTCCCTATCTCTCTCTCTCTCTCTCTCTCTCTCTCTCTCTCTCTCCTCCACCCCCAGAGTGGCCCTCTGCAAATATTTTTATTTTTGTTTCTCCGGTGACTTTTGCCGATTTTTCGAAACACGTGAATAAAAAAGTATCATTGAACCATTTTATTCAGTGTAGTAGTCAACAAAGTGTAGTGTATATTGTGTTTTATCCATGCAATTTGACATCAAGTATGTCATCCACTTAAGCCAGAAAGCTTTATTCAGCTGAAGGGCGAGCCTCCAGCGATGCGAGAGATTTTATTCCGCCCTAATTCTCTCGTAATCATACCATACCTCTGACTACCCCCTAACTACCCTCTTAAGGCATTATCACACTGGGCTATTTTACCTCCGACTGTTGGAGCAGATTTGAAACCCGCAGCTTTCGGGAAGGAATCTGATATTCTGTAGGATAATAATTCCCCTCCTTCATATCAAATGGCATTATATGTATTTTTATTGAGAAAACAAAATATTTTGTAAAAGTCATTTTACGGCGGAAAAAATGCTGGAGGCGGGCAGTACCGCCGATAAATCGGAGGTTGGGGGAAAAATAGCGCAGGTGACAAGTAACACCTACTTACTTCACGTCTCACCCCGCATCCTTCATCACCTTTTTCTTAAGAGTTTTTGTAGCACCTAATTAACTTTGTTTATCTATGTATATTTGTCCCCCCCTCACTCTCTCTCTCTCTCTTTCTCTCTCTCTCTCTCTCTCTCTCTCTCTTATATATATATATATATATATGTATATATGTGTATATATATATCCTTCCGCTCTCCCCCCCCCTCTCTCTCACTCACTCTCACTCTCTCTCTCTCTCTCTCTCTAAATATATATATATATATATATATATATATATATCCTTCCGATCTCCCCCACCTCTCTCTCTCTCTCTCTCTCTCTCTCTCTCTCTCTCTCTCTCTCACTCACTCACTTACTCTCTCTCTCTCTCACTCTCACTCTCTCTCCCTATTTCCCATTTTTAAGTACTTAAAGTTCTGCCTCCCACGTCTTCCACTTTTATACTTTTTTCTTTTTTAACTCCTGAATTTTACCTCCGCAACCTTTTACCTTTCAGTCGAACTTATGCCTTTTAGCCAGATCCGTTCAAAAGGTGGGTGGGCTTTGTGATTTTATATGAAATGCTTGCTAGGGAAAAAAGAAAGAAAATCGAGGAACGAAAATGCTCCAACCTGTATTGCATTGCTGTGCAATGAATTTTTAGCAGGGAGTCATTTTGATTCAAATATGTTCATCCAAGGATGCAAAAAAAAAAAAAAAAAAAAAAAAATGAATAAATAAAACTGTACAAAGTGAATCCCGTCTCTAGTGGTGAAATTCTAACTTGGATTTATTGTTTGAACAAAAGCAAAATCTTATATTTCGCTCTTTGATGATGTGGGAGCAGTTGAAGGGTTGAGGGGTTGAGGTCAGATCTCCATGTTGTCAGTTCCTGAACTCTCATATAAGGCTTGGGATCCTTCCCTCAAGTGAATGAAATCATGAGGCAAGACCTGGTTTACAAATAGAGTGGTTAGCGAATGGAATAGACTTTAGTAACCATGTACTGAGCACTGAAACAATTGCTTGTTTTAAGAGAAGCTTAGATAACTTTATGGATGGGGATGATAGGTGGTAATGGACATGGAACTGCCTAATGCAGGCCTTATGGTCTCTTAGATAACTTTATGGATGGGGATGATAGGTGGTAATGGACATGGAACTGCCTAGTGTAGGCCTTATGGTTCCTTAGATAACTTTATGGATGGGGATGATAGGTGGTAGTGGACATGGAACTGCCCAGTGTAGGCCTTATGGTCTCTTACAGTCTCCGTCATTCTTATGTTCTGAGCTTAGCAAAGTCGGAGAAAGTTGCTGGAGACAATTCTAACTCCTTCAGGCCACGTTGGGATTGTCCTGCTCTCGTTGGCCCAATGAAATCGCCTGGCACCCTAAGAATGGAGGAGACTGCAAGAGACCATGAGGCCTACACTTGGCAGTTCCATGTCCATTACCATCATTCATCACTATCCATAAAGTTGTCTCATATTTTAAAACAATTGTTTCAGAGCTCACTACTTGATTAAGCTTATTTCATTCGCTAACCGTTCTGTTGGTAAACCAGTTCTTGTCTGTTTCCTTCTTAAACCTAAATTTGTCTTACTAATCCATTACTCCGTGTCGTGTCCTGTTGTCTTAATATGATGACCTTGCCTGAATCACCAGTCAGAACAACTGTGAAAGGCGTTGTTGGGATTATTCGGGTCAGCCGAGAGTCCAGCAGCTTGAGACCGATTTTTCCTTTTGCAGGACAAAATCCCCTGCATCAGATAGAACAACATCTCTAAAGGCTCACGGGATTATTCGAAACAACGTTGAACCCGTCACTCCCTTGCCCCTATATCACCTGATGTGGGAGCAATTGAAGGGTTGAGGGGCTGAGGTCAGACCTCCATGTTGTCAGTTCCCGAACTCTCATATAAGGCTTGGGATCCTTCCCTCAAATGAATGAAATCATCAGGCAAGACCTGGTTTACCAATAGAGTGGTTAGCGAATGGAATAGACTTTAGTCATCGTGTACTGAGCGCTGAAACTATTGCTCGTTTTAAGAGAAGCTTAGATAACTTTATGGATGGGGTTATGGATTAAGGTTTTAGCTGAAGCATAATATGTAAGAGACCTGAACGTGCCGAAGAGGAGGGGGTTAGTGCCCCCCTCCCCCCTTACTTCGATGCACAACTGCAGCACACATGTATTTGATGTTTTGCCAAGGAAATCCTTTCCGTACCGCACGATTTTCTTTCCATGTATTCTAGTTCGCTTTGAGGGGGAGAGGGAGAGGAAGGGAGATATATATACAGTATATATATAGAGAGAGAAGGGAAATAGGCAGATAGATATATACATAGAGAGAGTGAGGGAGATGTATATATAAAGAAGAGAAATGGACAAACAGGTGCGTGTGTGAATATATATTATGTACAAACACACACACACATATACATATGTACAGATATATATACATAGAAGGGAGGATATGTATATATATATATATATATATATATATATATATATATATATATATACAGAGAAAGAAAGGGAGATCCGTTAATCAGGTGCTACAAAAATGTTAAAGGAAAGGATATGATGGAGGAAGCGGGATCAGACGTGGAGTAGGATTCCAATTTCCTTGTTTTCCAGTCTTGTATTAATCCCTTTGGTGCGCACCCACTCGTTAGTGAAAGTGTTATATATAGTCTTATTCCTGGTAAATCCTGGGCCCTCAGACTACAATCGTTTTCAGAACGGAGACCTTGGTACCCGGTTTTGGAGTCCATACCCCAGATCCGGAACCCAAAGTCTAGAATCAGGACACTGATCCCGTTATTCCGGGCCACCTCAGATACCAGGCTGGGCCACCAAATTTCCCTTAAGCCTTTCGAAGGGAAGGTGGATTTCTCTCAGCTAAGAAAAGATGGCATCTAGCATAAACGAATGGAGTTGTAAAACGTAGTAAAAAAAATTAATGGGAATTGGCTTGAGGTACTTTTCCCCTCAGCTGAATAAAATCGTTTGCAGCTAAAACACACGACTATTGTACCAACGGTAGCCGAGCTCAGTATCTTTACCTAGATACACTTGACTCTTATCCTCGGTCACCAGACCTGTGATGGTGCAGGCGCCCTGGATGGCTGAGTGGTAAAAAGGTTATCACACTGGGCTGTAATTCCCCCCACACCTTACCTCCAACCTCCATCTGAATAACTACAATAGGACTGCTTACAGGAATCTAGACTTTTGTAAAAATATTTCAACAGGATGTCTAACATTCGTACAGGTACAATCTCTTAGTTCACCATTCAGCCTTGCTATATATGATGGAAAGATAATTTGATATTTGGAGGTTTGAAAAATAAAATATTGTAACCGAAGTCGTTTTTACTCAAACGAACTCTCAACTTTCGGCGCTGGTGAGGCCCGTGGAAGCCCAGTGTGATAACTAAAGACTTCAAGCCAAGAAGCGCCCAGCTGATGCTAGACCCTTCACTCATAGCCTCGATAACTCGCTAGGGATCTGACCCAGGGCTACGGGAACCGAGTTCCAAACCTGGGACGCTTCAGCCACACTCAAGGGATGTTCCTTAAACTACAAGACATTGGCAAAGGGCATCAGGAATAGCAGCGACAAAAACAATAACAATGTCAACAAATGCAACACCGCCGTCATCACCACCACGACACCCACCACCACCACCAACACCACCACTTATAATGTCTACAGTAAAATCGGTTCGCCCTGATACAACAACATAAACAACCAAAGCTACCACCACCAACCCTACTAATACCACCGCTACCCCATCACCACCACCGCCCCACCACCAGTCACCACCACCACCAGCCATCACCACCATTTTCCACCACTAGTCACCACCAACAACACCCTTTGGGTGCATTTACCATACACCCGTTCCTGTGTGACAAAAGCAATAACTGTAGAAAAAATAATCATAGCCACCACCACAACCACCGCCACAACTACCACAACCACCACCACAACTACCACCACCACAACCACCACCACCACTACCACCACCACAACCACTACCACCACAACCACTACCACCACAACCACTACAACGACCTCCACCACTTATTGTGTTTATAAACCAGACATGTTACCCTTTGATACAACACCCCTTCAAGCGGTACCCTTGGACTCGGCACCCCTGCAGACGCAACCTCTGGACCTCGAACGTAGTGCCCTTGAGCCTAACCCACATATGTAATCATTCTTAAGAATGAAAAAAAGACGAGCACTGACGCAGTAGATACGTCACATCCGAAGAAGCCATAAACATTGTTTCTTTTTTACATTTTTTTTTTAAAGTTCAAGCCTGTCAGCACCATTTGGACTAAGATATAGCTTTGGTGTCATTTTCCTTTATCTACTCTGAAATGTACACTGAATAAAGGGAATAGAATTAAGTATCAAGTAAATTATGTGCCATTCGTCCCACCTTCCCTATGCTTAGAAAAAAAATCCGGGGTAACATATGCAAATGATGCATCCACTCTCGATTACATTTTCTTTAACCCATTCCACTCCGATGACAAGATGTCTTGTCATTTGGTCAAATAAAACAAAAAATCATAAAACACCAAAATGTTTGATCAAACACCAGAAAAATATGACGACGGTCCCGAGCGAAGCGAGGATTGACGTCATATTTTTCTGGTGTTTGATCAAACATTTTGGTGTTTTATGATTTTTTGTTTTATTTGACCAAATGACAAGACATCTTGTCATCGGAGTTGAATGGGAAGCCCCCGGGAGTCACACATTCAAGATTCTCGTCAAATGTTGTGAATTTGAAAAGCTGGAGGACGACATCTCTTAAAGTATACAAGACTTTCCTGAAGGACAATTCAACGATATGTCTAATATTTGTACAGTTTTAACTTCTCTCGGTTCAGTTCCTCAACATATGACGCAAAGGTGATGTGACATTTGGAGATTTAGAAAATAAAATATTGTAACCTAAGTCGTTTCTACTCAAACGAACTCTCTTAAGTGACGGGATTTAGTAGCGTCTTAAGAGACAACATCATATCTGTGTTATCAGGGGCAGGGGGAAGGTCTTTTGTGGTGATACCGAAGGCACCCATAGATAAAACTTATTTTTGAAATTACATAATTTGTGGCAATAATGATTATAATAATAATAGTAACAATAATAATGATGATTATGACTAGAATGATAATAATGATAGTGATGATGATGATAATAATAATAATTAATCTATCTATATACCAAAGGTTTTTCCCCTCTTGGAAGAGAGGTAGCCAAATCAAAAGGCCCGCACCCACTCCCACCTAGTACACTCTCACTCATTTTAGGTAATAAAGATAATAATTGTTGCTTCAACTTTCACAAAATAAAAATACCGTGTCCTCACAGTGACTGGCAACGGTCCTCAGGCCTTCCCAGAGATGTACATGGAAAGAAACTTTGGACATTTGTGTATGTTGTATTGGTGTGATTGTCTGTGTCCCCGGTTGAGATTGGTAAGAAGAGCCGGAAGGACTTTCTCTCAATTTCCATGCGTGAAAAGGTGTAAGAGCTACCGAAGAAGCTGAAAGATATCTTGGACCTAGTCCGGAGACTGAGGGCTGCACCTCCTGAAAAAGGTGAGGGGGTCGATGGAGTTTGAAAATGGGAAGCTTCATTATTCATTTTGCAGGACCGACACATGCAGATCATTGGTCTATTTATGGCAACACCTTTAGATAAACTATCAGTTTGATTTTTTTTTTTTTTTTTAAATGAATGAATAAATCATTTTAATAAGACAACAACTTTGTCGAGTTCTTGAAGCAACAATTTAAAAAATAGCCACTCTTGGTATAGCTTCCTTTCAAGCGACGTTTTCAGTTCACCATATTAAGACAGGAGGGTAAGGACTCGTAATAAATTCGACAATTTTAGATTTAAAAACGAAATGGACAAGAGCTGGTGTACCAGCAGAGTGGTTGACGAAACCATAAAGTGAGCGCTAAAACTATTTGTTTTAAGAAAAGGTTAGATCACTTTATGAATGGGGATGATAGGTGGTAATAGACATGGAGCTGCCTAATGTAGGCTTTATGGTCTCTTGCAGTCACCGTCATTTTTATGTTCTCATATCTTTAGACAACGCCTCTTGAAGAAACACTTTCAGATATTACCCCCCTTTGCCACCCAATAAAGACAACGCAGCGTTTTTAAGTCACATTTATATGAGAGCTGCTGAAATTAAAACTGTCTACTCCATCGTCAGAACACAATCTTTATAATGAGTATAAGAATGACGGAGACTGCAAGAGACCATAAGGCAGTTCCATGTCCTTTACCACTTACCATCCCTGTCCATAAATTTACCTAACCTTCTCTTAAAACAACCTTAATTTCAACACTCACGATATGATTACTAAATCTATTCCATTCATTGACCCCTCTGTTGGTAAACCAGTTCTTGCCTATTTCTTCTTAAATCAGAATTTATCCAATTCAAATCCATTGCTATGGATCACCGATTGGCACTTGTCGTTTTAGGGTTGTTTAGTTTCATTATAATGGCCATCCATCGTATGAATGAAATCGTCTGATTTTAAGCAAAATGAAAAAGTGCGCCAAAGGCTTATAAGAGCTTAAGCCCATGAACACCGTCACTCATTGTATAAATTTTCGTGTCGTAGAATTAAGATGTTCGCTGGTCAAACGGATTAGAGCGTCGCTACTTCCGGCGGTGGTCGAGTTGACGGCAGTCCAAACTTTGCCGCCAGCGAGTTGGACCGAGGGCAGTGTTCATCAAATTCCACTCTGCAAACTCTTCTGTAAGGGGTACCGTCCTCGCCTCCTGATAGAGAGAATTCGTGACGTGAAACCGAATCGTTCTCCTCTTTACTCCTCCCACCTTTTCCCCCACCTCCCCTTCTTGGGTGCCGTTCCTCTCCCACACCACCTCCGACCTCTCACAGAAGTAAAAGTACACACTGTCTATACGCGGCACTTGCAGCTCCGGCCCCCCGGACCCTGGTACCCGAGGCGTTCCCCCGGCCCTCTCCAGCCCCTCTACATGTATGTATGTAAAGCAGTGGTACACGTCGCCGTCTTTCTGCCCGGATTTGTGCGGCCCGAACTTGGGACCTTCCTCCCTCCGGCCTCGGGGGAGGGTGGAGGGCGGGGGGGGGAGTTCGACAATGTCCGGCACGGGTCCTCCATTTGTGCTCAATGTGGAACCAGGCGCAGCGGTTCCTTCCTTCTCGACCTCTTCCTCGTCCTTGTCCTCCTCTTTCCTCCTCTCCTTTTTTTTTCTCCTCTTTTCTGCCTACTGACTTCTGTCCCTTCCCTTTTTCTTTGTTTTTCCCCCTTCCTTCTTTCCTCCTCACGTCTTATCGTCCTCTTCCACATCTTTATCGTCATACCACTTCTTATCCTCATCCTTATCCCTATACTTTTACTTTTCCCTTCATTTACACTTTGAAATCCTCCGGGTTCTCTTCCTTTTTCTGTTCTCTCTTTCTTCCTTATCCCGTATTTTCCTCCTATTTTCTTCTTTTTCTTCTTCTTTTTCTTCTGGTCTCCATCATCCAAGATATCACTTTCTTCATCTTTTTTATCGTCTCCCCTCTCTCTTCTCCCCAATGTTTCCCTGCCGTCTTGTTCTTTATATCGCCTAATTAATAAGTCGCTATTATTGAGATTTCATTTTCATAATTAGAGCCAAAGTTTTGTGTATTCTCAAACATGTTCCTTTTCTTCTTCCTCTACATTTCTCCTACACATCAAAACACTTGTGTCCGTTTTGAAATTGGCTCAATTTTATATCGACCTCTTCTTCCCGTCCTCTGTCTACCCCTCCCTCCCTCTTTACCTACTTTCCCCTTCCCTTTCCTACCTTATCCTGCCGTTCCTCCTGATAGATTTAAGAATGAAATGGCAATATTTAAGGTTTAAGAAGGAAATAGGCAACACCTTGTTTACCAATAGAGTGGTTAACGAATGGAATGGACTAAGAAACCATGTAGTGAGCGCTGAAACTATCGGTTGTTTTAAGAGAAGGTTAGATAGCTTTATGGACGGGGAGAGTAGGTGGTAATGGACATGGAACTGCCTAGTGTAGGCCTTATGGTCTCTTGCAGTCTACTTCTTTCTTATGTTCTAATACTCTCATTATCCCATCCCTTCTCTTCCTTCTCTCTCGCCTCCTCTACCCTCCCACATAGTCTTTACCCTTATGTGACTCCCTTCCCTTTCCCTTCCGTTATCTATCTCGTTCATCTTTCCTTCCATTTTCCTTCCAATATCACCCCGTTCCTCTTCACTTCCCTCCCCCATCCCTTCCCTCTCTACTCCTTGTCTTCCCATCAACTCCCTTCCCTTCCCTTTCATACCTTTCCCCTCCTCCTCCATCCCCTTCCATTAGCCCCTCTTCCTCCTTCCCTTCCCTTCCCGTCCATTTCCATTCCCATCCCTTTCATACCATTTCCTCTACCCACCTCTCCCCTTCCATTAGCCTCCTCTTCCCCCCTCCCTTCCCTTCCCTTTCTACCCCTTGTCTTCACATCGACTCCATCCTGTCCCTTTCCTTCCCCATTCTCATTCCCATCCCTTTCATACCATTTCCTCTACACTTCCCTCCCCTTCCATTAGCCTCCTCTTCCCCCTACTTTCCCTTCCCTCGTTTTCCAATCAACTTCGTCCCTTCCCTTCCCCTCCCTTCCCATTCCTATCCCTTTCATACCTTTTCCCATACCCTTCCCCTTCCCTCCTCTTCCATTAGGCCCTTCTTTCCCCCCTCCCTTCCCTTCCATTCCCTTCCCTTCTCTTTCTACTCATTGTCTTCCCATCAACTCCCTTCCCTTCCCTTCCCTTTCATACCTTTTCCCCTACCTTTCCCTCCCCTTCCATTAGCCTCCTCTTTCCTCCCTCCCTTCCCTTCACTTCCCTTTCATACCTTTCCAAACCCCCCTTCCATCAAACCCTCCTTCCCTCCCCCCCGTCTCTTCCATTCGTTCTCTCTAACCACCACCCCCCACCCCGCATCCCACCCGACCACTCCACCATTCTCTCTCCGTCCTGGGATCGACTGGACTTTGCCTAATACGCCACTTGGTTCCTGAAATTCGTAACCACTTGCACAATTTTACATAATTTTCCAATTTTGTCATGGTGGCTACTCGAATTTTTTAATGTTCATGCAGATTTGCCTGCATCAATATGCGCGCGCATGAACGTGCATAGTCGCATATGAGTGCGCGCGAACACACACACACAAAAACACACACACACACACACACACACACACACACACACACACACACACACACACACACACAAAAACAACTTTTAGTGTTTGGATCACTTTGATATTATAAATTATGTTTGTTTTTTCACTTTTATTATTAACCTTTTAAGGTCAATATTCGAATTATGTTCTTCCTGGCATCTGCCAGACAACTTTATTCAGCTTAGTCCAACTTTTCCTGGCGTCCAAAGAAACACCATATGTGACCTTGGAGCCTTGCACGACGTTTCATTCGTTACAGTTTTATCAAGCTGTCGTCACGTGCTGTTTCTTTGGGTAAACTTCTCGGCCAGTGACATGCACCTTCCAGACTTGTAAATGTTTTATCCTTTCTCGATTAGATTTGGTTTGCGTGACTCCAGTGGTCCCCAAGAGACACCCTTACGCTCGGGGGTCTCCGTCCTCGCCTGTAGAGGGGCATTTGAGTTTTGTCCGTACGCTTGAACGTGGCGGAGATAATTCAAGAACAACAGTTTGAAGTAACTATCCTGGCGTAATACATTCGTTAATATGAATTAGAAAAAGAAAAATAGAAAATTACGGAGAACTCTGCTTCATGTAAATCTGTGAATTACAAGCTAACTATTCAGTAACGTTTGTGAAGGAAATGTTCAGCCATTTCGCCACTGAATGAGTGCCGTGGTGAATAGAATGTTCCTGCGGGAGCCGAAATGAAAAGGGGAAGGGCAGCCCGTAAATAGAATAGCCTTTCGACAGCCAGAATGAAATAAAGAGGGCCATCCGGTATGGACTCGAACATCCACCCACTTTTTTTTTTTTTTTTTTTTTTTTTTTTTTTTTTAATGCTTCGTTCTCTCTACAGGGGAGGTTTCAGTGTTGCATAACGCAGTACTGGTTCGTTGTGAACCCTAGTAGCGATCTGTTTCTACTTTTTCTTTCTTTTCACTCGTCTCTTTTTTTTCTCTCTCTTTTTCTGGGCTAACGACAAACGGTCTTATTCAAGTGGATGGTGACCTCTGGTTGAAACGAAATAAACCCTCTCGATTAATCTATAACGGTGACGGTCCTGACTCGTAGTGCTGCGCCAAAGGTCTAACAATTTCTTGTTAGAGTCATTGGATACCGTGTCGAACTCATGAGCAGGTGGTCGTGAGTTCGATTCCCAGGACCCGCTGAGTGCATCTTGAGTTAGTTCCCGAGAGCACTGGCCAGGCGGGGAGGCGAGCCAAACTTCGGCAAAAAAAAAAAAAAAAAGCGGCTAGCCGCAACTGACAGAGCTTTGCCCTACCAGCGGTTTTCTCACTTTGCACGCCGGTGAGTTCAGTCGTGGGAGGACATGAGATTCCGAACGAACAAGACAGGTCAGGTCAGGTTATGTTAGGTCATGTTATTAGAATGAACGGCAATAGAGGTATTCAAATGGGTTAAGGGCTTTAGCAAGGGTGATGTAAGCGTGGCCATCATATTAAGACAGTAGGGCAGGACTCGGAGTAATGGATTTAAAATGCACAAATTTAGGCTTAAGAAGGAAATAGGGAAGAATTGGTTTATCAACAGAATGGTTAATAAATGAAATAAACTTAGTAACAAGGTAGTGAGCGCTGAAACAATTACTTGTTTTAAGCGAAGATTAGATAAGTTTATGGATAGGGGTGAAAGGTGTTAAAGGACATGAAACTGCCTAGTGTAAGTCTTATGGTCCCTTGCAGTCTTCTTCATTCTTATGTTCTTATGTCGAAAGGGCGTCATCGGCAACGTTTCGACGATGAGGCAATTCAGATTCCTTGAATTTTTTTGCATTCATTTTTTCCCTGCATAATAATTCTGTTCTACTAAAGTAAAGGATTCCAACTGTATCGATTACACTGGGTAACACTAGTTTTGTTTCTTTAAATGTCTATAGTGTTTCTAATGTTGTTTTTCTCCTGATTTTAGAAATACCATTGAAAATTGCATAGCATCGATATTTCAAAAAGTAATTGAGGTTTTTATATACAAAAACTATACTAAACTACGATAGTACAGTATATTTAGCATGTTCACATTGTCTATCAATAGTAGCTGGTATTTTGTCCTTGTATTCCCCTGTGGTGGGGTGAAAGAATACTGACTAGGTATCCTTCTCCCTGTAGCCCCAAAGGGGACATTCCTTTAAAAGAAAAAAAAAAGTATAGGCCTAAGAGGGTCTAGGAGTTTTCCAACCAGTACCATAAGGTTTGGGTCTTTTAATGTGCGTGGATGTGGTACAGATGAGAGTAAAAGGGAAGAGATAGGCAGTATGTTTGTGAGAAGAAAGATGGATGTGTTGTTATTGAGTGAAACAAGTTGAAAGGGAGGGGCAAGTGTGAGTTTGGGAGTGTAGTTGGGAGGTTCTCAGGAGTGAAGAGAGGACGAGGGAGAGAAAGGGTGGCTATACTAGTAAGTGAAGAGATAGGTAAGCGTGTAGTGGAGTGGAAGGAGGTTTCTTCAGGTTAATGTGGATGAAGGTGAAACTGGGAAGGGAGATATGGGTTTTTGTAAGTACATATGGGCCTGGTAGTGAGAAGAGTGTAGAGGAAAGGGAGGCTTTTTGGATGGATTTAAATGAATGCATAGAGGGATTAGGGAGAAATGTCAATGTAGTAGTATTGGGAGACCTTAATGCTAGAGTAGGAAATGAAGCAAATCCAATAGCTGTAAATAAGCCATTAATATCTTCGCAGAAGCAGAGATCCTCACTTACATCAAAGTTTACTTCGTGAGGCCGAAGTCCCTAATGAGCTCATCCAGTTCACGTTGATTTGAAAAGTGTGGGCGGGTACTCAGTCTTGGTTAAAAATGTTCGTCCATTTCTTTATTGTCACAACCTTCCCATTCTCCTGATGAGACCTCCATCATATCCTGTACCTGAAAAAATGCATTTATCAACTGGAATATAAATATGAATTGTATATGTAATCGCATTACAAGAAAACATAGGTAGATGTTTGGAAGATTTCAATATTGATTGTTACAAAGAATAAAATTCAATATTTGATCATATTTACTTACATTTTCTGATGGCCGTGGAACCAGTTATGTATCATCATGTGGCACAGCTGCAATAGAGGATAAAACCCTGAGATATAGAAGGGATTTTCTTTCCTTAGCTTTTCTATACTTTGATATGTCAATCGTACAAAAGTAGCAACCATCGTGATGATTTTTTGGCTATCGCCAAATTCTCGGCACAGCAAATGGCTTTGTTTTTCTTGCACCTCTCAGCCATCCATCTAAATTTGATCGATAAATTCCACATATCACATGAGGGGTCCATGGTTTTTCTCGGTCACCCATACTCATTCTAAAGTAGAGTCTATAAGCAATCCAGTACTTCGCACCTCCCGCAATTTTATGTAATGCATGCTTAGATCCAACATAGAAATCACACACATAACAGGCTGAATTTGGTGAATTCCTGCATCCTTTTGTAGCCATGGTCAAGAACGTCAATATTCATAGTATAAACCTGAAAAGAAAAGAAATTTGTAAGCGATAGTTTTGTGTTTTCCGGACCCCATATATTTGTTCATATTACAATAATTTTCTGTAACTAAAACAGTCGATAGTAGAAGAAAATCAAGTTCATACAGTATTTGGAACCAGCGCAAAAATTTGCTTCAGAAACACTCAAAAAATTAAGAGAAGCAAAACTTTTGTGAAAATTTGTTACCCAGTGTTATTATTTGTTTTTGGAAATTCCCAAGAATTTTATTCAACTTATTGTTGGTGTCATTCCGGCCTGAACGGGGTCCGCCGACGTCCTCCTTGATAATTCTGATTCTGTTAAACGCCGCGATCCTCCCCCATCAGGAGGCTAGGACGGTGTCCCTTCCAGAGGACTTTGTAGCTTGCAATTTAAGGAACCAGCCCTTGGTCCAACTCGCTGGCTGCAGGGGTCGAACTGCCGTCACCTCGACCTCCGCCACAGGTAGCGACGCTCTAACCGAATAAAACCATTTGCCATAAGAAGGTCTCTAAAGGGAACCACTGTGTCTTAGGGGTTAACCTCTCCATAGAGATCTTCCTCTTGATAACATCATAGAATTCTGTTTCTGGTCCGTGATGGCCCCGGAAGTAAACGGGTTAACGAAGGTATAGGAGGCTCGTGGAGATCCACGTGTACATTTTTGTAGCTCATCCACACTCTAACCTCTTCAGCTTCCTCTCAATCGTCAACCGTGACCTCTTCAACACGTACTCAGTCGCCAGCCTCCGGAAACCATCACGGCCGTGGGTTCTCGGTCGACCAACCTACTGCACTAGTCGGCAGGGGGAAAAATTCAGACGCCTCAATTATTACATCAGTAAACAATGCTCCCCGTAAGCCGAGTTACGAGTATAGCCAATCCACCTGTAGCCCCCTCACTCCGGTAACTTGCTCGGTAGATTTAGTTTTTGGTTAACGCTAGACAATTGTGTTTGACTTGAGCCAAGGTAGGCTTTATTGATCGAAGCCTATCCTGAGTGTTCCCTTCAGCTGTACAGAATTTGTTGAGGATGTCACCACGGCGAGGGGGTTCAAGCCATAGCAAGAAACCTTCACCATATCAATCTTGATAACCCCAAACATCGACTGTAAAACCTCGTCGGTGGAACGTTCTGTCAGTCACTTCCTCTGAAATTTCAATACAAGGAGATTTCAGTGTTAGAACCAACTTTTCCTTACCAACGCTTATATTGGTACAGCCTATGAACTAACCATTTTCCTTTTCTCTCTCTCTCTCTCTCTCTCTCTCTCTCTCTCTCTCTCCTTTTTACTTTTTTCTCTCCGTTGAGTACCTCGATTATAACTTTGCTTCGTAACCCCGATTTTCTTCTTCGTACAGGTCAGTTCTTCATACGTGGTGAGCAGTTATGGAATGGGCATCTGATTTTATAGACACACACACATAAGAACATAAGAATAAAGGAGACTGCAAAAGACCATAAGGCCTACACTAGGCAGCTCCGTATCCATCACCACCTGTCATCCCCATCCATAAACACACACACACACGCACACACACACACATATATATATATATATATATATATATATGTGTGTGTGTGTGTGTGTGTGTGTGTGTGTGTGTGTGTGTGTGTGTGTGTGTGTGCAATAAAAACACTAGGGGCGTATGTTCACAAATGCGTAACTACTAGGAAAAGTAAACTAACGAAGCAGAGCGCTTTCGTATAATTACATCTTCAGTGCAGATACAAAGAAGGAATTCCTTCTTTGTAACTGCACTGAAGATGTGCAATAAAAACACTAGGGGCGTATGTTCACAAATGCGTAAGTAACTACAAGGAAAAGTAAACTAACGAAGCAGAGCGCTTTCGTATAATTACATCTTCATTGCAGATACAAAGAAGGAATTCCTTCTTTTTATCTGCACTGAAGATGTAATTATACGAAAGCGCTCTGCTTTGTTAGTTTACTTTTCCTAGTGGTTACTTACGCATATATATATACATATACAGTATATATATATATATATATATATATATATATATATATATACAGTACACACACATGCACACATACACACACACACACACACGTACGGCTTTCAGCCCTCCACCTTGCAGTCCTTAGGTTTGTCCCCATTGCCTTCGTCCTTGCAGGCCAACTTGCATTCTACTAAGCTCCAAACGCCCTAAGCGCCCAAGCCCCCAACAGCCCCCAAGCCCCCAACAGCCCCGACCAGTCTCTGGGTGAGCTGTCCACTCAGCCGGGGACCCATATCTGTGTGGGTTTTAAAAAAGCGTTTCTCGAGCGGATTTCGGTCGCGTACATTTCAACATTACATGTGTCCCGCCCAGAGTGAGAGGAACTGAAGCTAGGGAGACATGGGCTTCTTGTAAAAATGGGAGATGGTGGATACACAGTGTATGGAAGATGCGGTCGGTCGGAGGTCGGTTACTATTTCTCTCTCTCTCTCTCTCTCTCTCTCTCTCTCTCTCTCTCTCTCTCTCTCTCTCTCTCTCTCTCTCTCTCTCTCTCTCTCTCTTAATTCCCCTATCTTCTCCTACTCCTTCTCCTCGACCTTCGCTTACATTTTCATTGCAGTGTGAAGTGAGCATCTTCTCTTCTCAATTCGTCCCGTGGGTGCCAGTCTCGAGGTCAACTGAAGGGTTAAGAACGTTGGATTAGGGAAGGATGGAGGGGAGGAAAGCGAACGGAGAATGAAGAAGTAACCAAACGTAGTAACCATGTAACGAGCGCTGAAACTATTGGCTGTTTTAAGAGAAGGTTAGATAACATAATGGATTGGGATGATAGGTGGTAAGGGACATGGAACTGCTTAGTGTAGGGCTTATGGTCTCTTGCAGTCTCCTTCATTCTTATGATCTTATGAAGGAATTGGTGAACCCTATTGCTACGATGGCACCGATGCACATTATCTCTTGGTCAGCGTCAGACGACTTTATTCAGCTTAGGACAGCGTCCTCTTGCCGAAAGGAGTAAAGAAAACGTAGAGCCGCCTTTTAAAGGTCTTCTTGCCCACGTGGTCTGGCGGAATGGACAGCGATGGAATGCTTGTGCATGCTGAGATGTATTTTGTTCATTTTTGTCCCTAGATTCATTTTTTATATGTTTAGCTTTCCATGTAATGTTTGTATCTCCTCGTTGATTTTGTTTTGTTATTGTATTTATTGCCATTGTTTCTAACACCTCGATGTTGATGGATAGGCTTGTGCGTCTTAACTATAAGAGTTATGTCGATTTAGAAGTGAAAATCTGTGTAGGGTCACCCCTTTCTAACAGATCTTATCTGAAAGGTGGGACAAAGCTCATCGTATGCACAGAGTCGCAGGACAAAGCCATAGGAGAACAAGTTCAGCAGGTGGATAGGCAAGCAGAGGAGCAGACCGCCAGCAGGTGGTAGGGAAGCAGGCATTGCATGTAGGCGGTGTAAGTTCTGTATGTGGGTAGGTACAGTGCCTCAAGATGAAGTAGTGCCACAGTGCCGTGGGCCAGGCACTTTGCTAAATTGCACACTGCCATGGTATTGCAGACCGCCTCTCTACCACCCCTTCCCTCTCTTCTTCTCTGCCTCTTTCCCTCGTTCGCGTCGCCTCGCCCCTTCCTCAGACCTTCTTTATGATCTCAGGCTTCCTTCTTCCTCTCGCCTTCTCACCCTCCAGAAACCCTTTTAATACCTCCCTTCCTCCCTCTCTCAACTTTTCTCTCTCCCTTTCTTCCTCCCTCCTCTCCCCCGTGTTCCTTCTTTCGCAACTTCTACATTTTCTATTATTTCCTTCCTGCATCCCCTTCCTTCTATCTAGTTCCCCTAAGATCGTTCATAAGCCTCCGCCTACTCTCCGGTCTCCACTCTCTACTCAGCCAGCATCCTGCTATGCTTCCCACTCCTCCACTTCCTCATACTCTTGTCTTTCATCCACTTTTCACCTCTTCCACCTCCTACTCCTCCTCCTCCTTCTCCTTCCTCTTCCGCTTCCTTTCCCCCCAGTTCCTCCTCCTCCTCCTCCTCCTCCTTCTCCTCCTCCTTCCTCTTCGACTTCCCCCGTTTCTTTTCCTCCTCTTTCTTTCGCTTCTTCTTCCTCAGTTTTTCTTCCTCCTCACTCTCTTCTTTACCCTCCTCCTTCTACTTCTCTTCCTTCATTCCTTTTTCTCTTTTTTCCTCTTCCACTTCCTCCTCCTTTTCCACCTCTTCCTTCTTCTCTTCATTTTCTTTACGTTCCTCCTTTTTCCTCTCCCCCTTTCCCTCCTTATCCTCATCTTCGTCCTCCTGTTCTTCTGCCTTCTCTTCCTCATCGCCGTCTTTCTCTTTTTCTTCCTCCCCTTCCCCCTCCCCCGGCCCCTTACGCACGCTACAACACAACAACTATGGTCCTCATTCGCACCACCACTGCCAGCTTTGCTATCAACACTACCACTAGTTACAGTTATCACCAAACCTATCTTTGCCTTGCGAATTGCTTCCATCCACTTTATTATATTACTCCCTCGCTTGCTTCCTCGCTTATCATGACACCTTACCCATCGCACGTCCAAACTCCAACTCGCTCTTCCCTTTCAACTTAGTTTCTCTCAGCTCTAATACATTCATCTTTTTCCTCCCAAACATCATACCAATCTCTCCCCTCTTCCTCATCTGTACCACATTCACGTACATTCAATGACCCAATTACTAAGGCCCAGGTTGAAATTCTTCCATGTGTGAATGTCCATCCATGACTGCCACTTGCCATGGAACTGTGAGCACATGAGGGGAAGTTGACAACTTCACTTGCAACGAAGTTCCTCCTGAATCTGGGGATGTTACTGTATGTAGCGTTCAAATGAGTTGTCAAAATGCTCATCAAAATGTGTGGCCACAGCAAAGCAGGAGATGAGATAATTGATGAAAACGTCTCATTCCTGGTCATAGAGTGGGTTAGTTGAATCGGAAAGCCATCACCAGCTAAATAACCACGCACATGTCAGTCAATACGGATAGAACATTTTATTTTTATTTTATTTTTCGTATGGGATAATGAACATTCATTATCAGAAGTATGTACATATATTTGATGGACACCCAATACTAATTAAAAGCTAAGCGAGTTCGAAAATGAAATCACTGCCGGGATTGTCCATTGGCACCAAAACGCATCTGGGTATTTATGTGCGTTCGTGTGTGTACATTTATTGTGTGAGCGTACATGATTGTGTGCGTACGTGTATGTGTGTGTGTGCGCGCGCGTGCGTGCATGTGTTCATTATTTTCAGTGATGATACAAAATATATCAGTAATGATTTCTTTATCGTTGCAGGTATGTGTGGTAGTAAGGCTTTCCTTGTGGCAAAGGATCATAGACAGCATCTTCTCTTTAAGGTAGGAGTAGTTCACATATGTACTCCTCAAGCACTGTTTGTAACATACCCAACGTACGCGACGTTTTTTTTAGTAATGAATTTATATATATATATTTATATATATATGTATATATATATATATATATTATATATATGTATATATAATGTATATATATATATATATATATATATATATGTATATATGTATATATATATATGTATATATATATATATATATATATATATATATAAATATAATGTATACAGTATATATATATATAATAGACAGGAGAGCATTGATCTCCCACACTCTCTACATCACACATGCATAAATATATATTGTTTATTCCTTAATGTGGAGGCAGATGTCAGAGGAGGAACGTTCTACACACCTCAGTGTTTGAGAAGTTTCTTCGCAGCTGCACAAAATCTTTGATTGTGGGGCTTTCATTAGTAATGTAACAAATGAAGATCTTCATGATAATTGATGATAATTGTTGCCCTCTCGCAGATGTCTCTCTGGAAAGAAGTTACGGATTTTTTGGCTGTGTTGTATTGGTGTGGGACTGTGTTTACGAGTATATCACCGACTGAAAGTAATAAGAGGGGAGTAGTGGTCGGTTGTCAACTTCCTATGTTTGAAATGCTGTAAAGATACAGTTCAACTTGACAGACAAATATAGAGCCCAGTCCGAAAACCGGGTGCCAGCCCCTCAGGTCTGCACCTCCTGGTGGAGTTGAGGGGGTTGAGGGTTGACGGGCTTTGAAAATGGGCAGTTTCGCTGATCATCTTGCAGGATCATCTCAAGCACGTACCAATTATTGTGTTTCTTGGAAAGGATAATACATATAGATGTAATCGCTTATTCTTTTTCACACATAGTTGGGGAAGAGAAAGTTACAGAATCCTACTAAAAGAGAGAAGCTGCTTGCAGGAATAGCTGGAAAGAATCTTTGGAAAATGCAGAAAGTATTTAAAGAGATGACTGGAAGGCTTTTGTGTAGCTCACACGTGAAGTTTTTGTTTTTGTTTTGTTTTTTAAATATCAAGACTAAATTGTTCTAGGTAAGGTTTTTGAAAGGTAAGATCTTTGGAAGGGTATTCATTAACGGAATTAACGAGAAGGAAAAAGCGCTTAGAAAGGGAGTTGGATGTTAGTTGATGTTCAAACTGAGTAGATTAATTAGATCTTCAAGGAGTTACTTGCGGCTGCAGTAGATTTAAGAATAGTGCATAATGACGGAGAAAGGGAGGGGTCGTCGATTAAGTGAAACGGCCTTGCTGTGGATGGACTGTATATTGCTACATTGCTTCTGACTCAGGACAGTGGGTGATAGACAAAGATGACCATTCATCCACGAGGAACTTAAATGAGAGGGAGGAAAGGGGTTAATGGATGAGAGTGGAATGGGTGGGAATGGCTACGTGCCTTTTGACGTGGCTACCTCTCTTGTAAAGGGGGAAAAGTCTTTGGTATATACAGTACATAAATAGCATAATGAAGGTGAAAGCAGTTATTAGAATGATATCCAGCATTCACACACGCGCACGCACGCACGATATGACGCCAAATCAAGACCTTCCCAGAAACTCACGCGGGACCCCCTATTGTGTCGGACCTCACCCGCGGTCAGTTTGGCTGAGCGCGAAAGAACAGCTGCGTCCTCCATTGCCAACTGCAAGTCGTCATACGACCGATATATTTATTATTATTTTAACCATTGCTTGTATATAAAAACTACGAATACAGAGTGCTCATACTCAGTTCGTTTGTTGTACATTGTAGAAGTAAACTAAGTAGTAGAAAGTAGAGAATGAATTGTACATAACATTATAGTGTGGCAACAGTCACCATTTCAATATTGTATGCAGAATTGCACCATTGGCAACCGCCAGTGTTTTCTTCGTGCACTGATTTGAGGTGTAGATTAGTGTAGTCACGGAGAAATTAAAGATAACAAACAATATATGTATATATATATATATATATATATATATATATATTATTTTATTAGTTTTATTCATTTATATATTCATTGTAGAAGGCTGAATCGGACTTCATTAAGGAAGCATATGTTAGGGCAAACCAGACTGCCTTTGGCTGGGTCACAAACACTGAAAAAATATAAAAAATAATTTGTGCAAAATATTGTGAATATCTTTATTCCCTCGTCCTTCTTTCAGTACCATCCGCATGAAAACCTAAAGTATCACGGTTTGCAAAGTGGTCTATGATTGGTTGCAATTATCCCATGTGATGTACCTCCATGCACACACGAGCGTTATGCGAATTAAAGATGTCATTCAGACACGTCACTTCCATAAGTAGGCAAATGTTTTATGTAATTGCACTGGGCCATTGTTGTGTTCATTGAATAAAAAAAAAATCCCAAGAAATTCTTGTCTGGGAGCAAATGGGTATTCAGGCTTTTGTAATTAACGCATTCTCAACCTTGTTGTGTAGAAATCTCCCTCGGTGATAACTGCTTTGCTGCTTTTTCAAGGTTGGGGCTTTAGCATTCATCCAGGTAGTTTGGGGACAGACGTGATTATGTACTTTACGTGATTGGATTTTTTTTTTCCAGGGGAGCGAGAGTAGAAGTGCAATTCTTTTGTGCTCGCATATGTACATGTGCACCAATGAGCCCTTGGTTTGTGTGTGTGTGTGTGTGTATATATATATATATATATATATATATATATATATATATATATAATTGATTAATGATAAACCACATGCGGCGTCAATCATTTTAAGAGAACATGTGCTGTAGCATTTAATAGAAACTGCTTACGAGCATTTGCACGCCATCCAATCTTCCATTATGTAATATTGTAAATTCACCGATCTCAGCCTCTCCTTGCTGAGACCATTGCATTTTGTGTATTGGAGGAATCTGGATACCCCATCTATTCACTCATCAATTACACATGTGACACTCCCCTATGTGTACAAACAACGCACATTCCAGATGGCAAAATTTCTGGTGTTTTTTCCATTTCAAGGATCCATTTCTAGCCGCGTCCTCAACAGTAGGGTCACCAATCCGAGGCGCGCGCGCTCTCTCTCTCTCTCTCTCTCTCTCTCTCTCTCTCTCTCTCTCTCTCTCTCTCTCTCTCTCTCTCTCTCTCTCTCTCTCTCTCTCTCTCTCTCTCTCTCTCTCTCTCTCTCTCTCTCTCTCTTTCTCTCTTTCTCTCAATGCGATCAACCTTCCCCTATTATCCGGCCACGATTTGTGAGCATCATAACCGTAGGTAGGTTATGGTGATATTCGCTACCTGAATGAATCTCTCGGTATATGACATTACTGACACTGGCCGCTCACTGTTGACCTCTACCGAATTTCTTAGTCCTTGTCCTTAGTGCTCCCCATTACTAATTGTATGTACCATAGTTCCAGATTAGGCAAAGATAGCTTTTAGGCTTTCGATGTGCAATGTTTTGTGAAAGATTTTCTCATTTTTACCCTTATTATCCTTTCCTCATACATTTCCTTTGTGGCTAAATAAAGGAAATATAAGGACACGTTGGGGATATAATGCTTCTGTGGCCGGACCGAAGCTTAATCAGAATTCATTACTGAGTCCAGGAGCAAAGAGTGAAAGAAAAAATACCGAAGTAAATTTAATGAGTACTAATTAGTCGATGGAGAAGTATTGGAGGACGAGGGAAGCTGGCAGAGGAAGGGGGAGGGGAGGGGAGGAGGGGGAAGAAAAGAGGAAGAGACAAGGGTTGAGGGGGGAGGGAAAGGAGGTGGAGGAGGGAGGAATTGTGTTTAGAAAAGTTATTCGTTCTAGAATCGTTGCTTTGTGATTGCTATCTATATATCTATGTACTAAGAGCTTCCCCCCCCCTTATAAGGGAGGTAGCATGAACCTAATTCCAAATTTCATATATTTCATTTTCACTCCTTACCCTAACCATCCCACGTGATGGTAAGTGAGAAACCCTTGGTAGGGTAAGTCCCTGTCAGTTGTGGCCAGCCGTTGTGTTTTTAAGGCCGACGTATGGCTCGCCTCCCCGTCTGGCCTGGGCTGTCGGGAACAAGCGCAAGAAGGCCGCAGCGGGTTCTAGAAATCGAACTCACGACCACCTGATTATGAGTTCGACACGATATCCACGAGGCTACTACGCAGCCCTATTTTGTACATCTAAGAGACACCCCATCCCCATCCCAGTCGATCAATCGAACTTCTCTTACTAAGAACACCAACCTAATTATCACATCCATATAAGAATATAACAATGAAGGAGACTTCAAGAGACCATAAGCCCTACACTCTGTAGTTCCATATCCATTACCACCTATGTGACCTATCATCCCCATCCATAAATTTATTTAACCTTCTCTTGAAACAATCAATAGTTTCAGCGCTCACTACACGGTATATGTTTTGATCAGGATTCTGTGAAGCCATTTGAAAATTATTGTCGAAATAATCAAATGGTAAGGTTCTTGAGTAGGAAAGTATTTTTCGTGAAGGAATCGGAAAAAAAAAACGATGTAACCAACCTCATTATGGAACAAATGGTCGTCACATTGAATTACTCATCTTTCTTCATTGTTGTCACATCTTTCGAACGGAATCCGGGTTCATTGACATGAAACCTTAGGGAAGGTGAGCAAGTATTCATATATGGCAGCGTTTCAGGAGTAATCGAATCAAGGTGATAGCGGTTCGAAGCCTGTCACCGGGAGTTGAACCAAGGGCATGGTTCATTACAGTTCCACGCTACAAAGTCCTCAGTGAAGGGCACCTTCCTAGCCTCCTGATAGAGGGAGTTCGCGACGTTAAACCGAATCATTATTATGTGTATATATGTATATGTATATATATATATATATATATATATATATATATATATATATACATATACATATATATATATATATATATATGTATATATATATACATATATATATATATATATATATATATATATATATACATATATATATATATGTGTGTGTGTGTGTGTGTGTGTGTGTGTGTGTGTGTATGTGTACACGCTCGTTTGATGGGAGACAACGAGCTAAACAGACTAAGATATGGAAACTAGTGGCTGGGAAGGAATAATGATTTAAGGAAGAGAAACATGATCCAAGGTACTGGTGCATTGTGGCTGTGATTGATATTGAAAAAATCCTCTGTTGAACTGATCAACTAACGAAATATGGAATGTCTTCTATTAGTTAATGAAATCGTCTGGGAAAGCTAGAATAAAAAATAAAAATAGATTAGGCCTAATAGGGTCGAACTCTTCTAAGGAAAGGCTTGCAGCTAAATGAAATCATCCAGTAATTAAAGGAATAAATAAAGAAGTGAATAAACAAATAGATAAAGAAGAAAGAAGCAAAACACAAAAGCGGAGTACGATAGAAGGTTAAACTGATGCTGTACATGCGACACGCGAAATTTGACACGCAAAAGAATCTGATTCCCTGTGTGTGACACAACAGCGACACGAACATATTCGAAAGTACTGTACAGTGATTTTTTATTATTGTTCTTTTACATTTTTTTTTTTTTTTTTTTTTTTTTTTTTTTTTTTTTTTTTTTTTTTTTTTTTTTTTTTTTAAATCTGCACAGACGTTGATTTTGGTCTTCAGGTGAATCCTTTAGGTCTAGAACACAATAAAAGAAAGTGTGTCCTTGAGGTGAATCGAAATAGCCTTAATATGGCGGCACACTAGGCAGGCTAGCATGGTACTTGTTTTTGCTACTTCGTTTGAGTAGAAATGACTTCAGTCACAATATTCAAGGCTTTCGTAAGAACATTTCAACAATATGTATAACGTTCGTGTATATTTTACTTCTCTCAATTCATCATTCAGCTTCTCAAGAGTCATTTGACATTTGGAAATTTAAAAAACGAAAGATCGTAACCGAAGTCGTTTCTGCTCAAACGAAGTAGCAAAACCAAGTAGCATGCTGGTGAGAAATGCTTAGTGTGCCCCCACTTTTACTCTTCACCCACAAATAGAATTGACTGGTGGCAGAAAAACTAGAACGAAATGAATCACCTGGTCACAAACTGGTTGAAATCATTCTTGGCACGCAGTGATTTGACCTACGAGTAAAGGCCAGGCTCGTTCCCGGGTTTGTTCAAATGGATGTCGCTCCAGACACGTTTTGGCCACCAGCGATCCGTGGAAGGCTTCTAGGAAGAGGAGGCCTTTCAGAAGAAGAAGTAGAAGTGTACCCTCGCCTGAATAGGGATATAAAAACAAAGTGTTCCGAACGTATGGTCCGAGTTTGTACGTCCTTGGGTCTTGCAGCGTTGCAAAATGCACAGTGTGTCCGGACAACAAAGACAAGCGGGAACGAAGTCCATTTCACCGGAGTGGCGTATTCCGTGATGTAAGATTTATTACCATATATCATGGCGTGGCTTAATGCCATAATGAACTGTACTGTGAGACTCAGTCTAGGCCAGTTAATAGCACAATTCGCCAGTGTTAACTCTGGCTATATGGGCGTGTGGCACGTTTCCCTGATGTTGATCCTATTCAGCGTAGTCTCCACAAGAGACAACCCTCGATGGAGGAGGAGACGACGGGGACGCCCCACTGAATTCATGGCTGGCGCATGTTTGATAGAAACTGTCGAGAGTTGTTTGGAATGGGATGGGTGGCTGCATGCCGGCGTGTGAGTGAAGCAATTGGCGTATTGCCAATTGATGAGATAATGAAGGGGTGGTGCACATGAGATGGATAGAATCACATGACGGCCGATCCAGTTGAGACATGAAATGGTGCCACTCTCGAATCATACCTTAACAGTCCATGTTCTTACCGGAGCCGGGTTTGGCTTTTACAGATCTTGTCTTCTCTCTTTCTCTACTTCTTCCCCTTGTAAGGTATTGATTGTTTTATGCAGTAGTATTAAGGGATAGTAGTGGTGACATCCCTACGGAGTCACACAGCATTATTTTTCGACAGAAGACTAATCACACTAATATATATATATATTATATATATATATATATATATATATATATTATATATATATATTATATATATATATATATATATATATATATTATATATATATACATATATATAACTTTTAACTTCTTTACTTTTGTCCTGTTCTCGTCGTTCAAGCTCTTCTTTACAACCTCCGTGACTCCAGTTTTTCGGTGTGACCCTGTCCCTGAGGATAGAAGCGCTGGTTATTGGTCATGAAATACAGAATACCCCTTCGTCGTCGTCTACAACCCAATGTCATTCTCTATCACTTTTCTTCATTTTCATCCCACACTTCCCTCCAGGTAAAAGCGTTATCACACTGGGCTTTTTTTTCTTCGACTGTTGGAGTAGATTTGCAGCCTGGAGATTTCGGGAAGGAATCTAATATGCTGAAGGAAAATAATTTTCCTCCAGTATATCTAATGACATTTTATGTGTTTTTGTTGAGAAAACAGAATAGTTTGCCATAGGGCTTTTACGGCGGAAAAGTTCTGGAGGTGGGTGATACTGCTGATTAACTGGAGGTTGGAGGAAAAATAGCCCAGTGTGATAACCCCCTTAACTTACCTTCCCCGAGCTTGTCTTGGGATTCCCTCACTATCTCTCACCCTTCCTCCCTCCGTTTTTTTTTTCTTTTCTCTCTCTCTCTCTCTCTCTCTCTCTCTCTCTCTCTCTCTCTCTCTCTCTCTCTCTCTCTCTCTCTCTCTCTCTAATCCCTTCTTCCTTCCCCCCTCTTATTTTCTCCCTATCTTTCCCTCGACATCTCTACTTCCTCCCCAATCTCTCCCTCCCTCTCCTTTTCCAGTCCCTCCCATTTTCGTGATTCACCCCGGTCTCATGTCCTTTTCCCCCTACTTCCTCCTCCTCCTCCTCCTCCTCCTCCTCCTCTACGTCAATTCTCCCAAGTCCCAAATCTTGGAGCTAATCCCAAATGAAGTGTCGGCTCAGGACCCCACTGCCTGTAGTGATGTGGGGAAGGAACTGGGCTGTGGTGGTAGTGAAGGTTATAGTCATACCAATCGCGATAGTTGCAGTGGTGGAGATTGAGCTAATTGTGATGGTGGTAAGATGTGGTGGTGGTGGTGGTGAAGGAATAGGGAGGTGGAGATAAACTCTCTGTCGGAGTTATGTGGTTACTTGGTCAAACGAACAGCAAAAGACCTATTGGTCCTTACATGGCTGTTTCGGTACCTAACTTTTTTATTTATTTAATCAATTGTATTCATTCATATATATATATGTGTGTGTGTGTGTGTATAATATATATGTATATATATATATATATATATATATATAGGCGTGTGTGTGTGTGTGTATGTATAATATATATGTACATACATACATAATATATATATATATATAATATATATATATATATATATATACATATATATATATATATCACATGTTTGGATTTCCAACAGTTTGTCTCATGCTTGGGAGGGCATATAATTCTAATCGGGGATTTGTAGCTAAGTAAACATTGAGATGTTTTTTGAGTACCTCTACAGTGGAATAATCGATGATGTTGGACGACGGAAATGGTACTAATGCTGACCGGAGGTAGCCACGCTAAGAAAAACGTTCCTTAAATGGAATAGAATTCAAATTTTCACTTTACCTCACATTTTTTTCATTATTATTATTATTATTGTTATCATTATTATTATTATTATCATTATTATTATTATTATTATTATTATTATTATTATTATTACTATTGTTATTATTATACATATATCTTTTGATCTAATTTGGTATATTTCATTTATCTGAATGTTTAGTTAGTTTGTATAATTATTTAGTGCAGTTGTCTATTTGATATATGCCTACAGTTAATAATTTATTTATTTATTTATTCATTCATTTGTATTTATTTATTGTTATTTTTATATTTTATATTTCATATATATTTTATATATAGATTATACTCGTATATATATTATTAATATTATTATTTATTTATTTTTATTTTTATTTTGTATATCATATATCATGTATTTATATTCTATATTTATTATTATTATTATTATTATCATTTTATTATTATTATTATTATTAATATTATTATTATTATTCTTTATTTATATTCTGAAAACCAAAAGTGAAGCCTGAAATATAAATACAAATGGGACAGAAATTTTGATAGGAAGGTAAGTTTTGATTACGGGCAAGTTTGGTCTTGAATGATTAGGAACTGTAAGAGAAGTCATAAAGATGAAGGATATAAGGAAATTGCTCGCAAGATAATTGCTTTACGTAGATCCCAAAGAGGGCAGTTGTTAGGTCTATTAATTCGGGGAAATGCTTTATCAATTACAGTTTTTAATTGCAAGCGAATGTCCTGATGCAAACTTTCTTTGAGGTAAATAGGTAGTGTTTCTTTGTCAGGCTTCGTTGCCATTTGCACACCAAACTGTCTCAATTGAACGGCCCGATTGTTGCGGAAACGGATGATGCCTCGTAGGGTTCGCTACTCCTGTGAATCCGGTGTATGTCTAAGCTCAAACTGAGACGAAGGAGACACAGGCAACGCTGCACAGAGCAAAGGTAGACTTCCTGTTGCTGAACTGAAGCTCAGTTTGAACTTCTCTCTCACTCGAAATGCTGAAGTAGTACATCTAGAAGCATTTCAAGTGAGAGAGAAGTTTAAACCGTACCTCAGTTCAACAACAAGAAGACTGCCTTTGCTCTGTGCTGCGTCGCCTGTGTCGCCTGTGTCGCCTGCGCCCCAGTTTGCGTTTAGGCTATCTGTCTGCACATGAAAAGAGAGATCAGCTCTCCTGTAACTACCCCCCATAGACCAACTGAAGTTACTTGTACAATCAAGAGAGTGGTTAGCGAACGGAATAGACTTAGTAACCATGCAGTGAGCGCTGACACAATTGGTTGTTTTAATGTATAGAAGTTAAGATAACTTTATGGATAATGATGAAAGGTGGCAAGGGACATGGAACTGCCTAATTTAGGCCTTGTGGTCTCTTGCAGTCTCCTCCATTCTTATATTCTTCTGTTCAGTGCTTACCGGAGGTCAAGAGGGAGCCACTGTTTCACCCAATGACTGCCGAAGGCATCCGGCAGCTGAATGAAATCACCTGGTGGCTGTTGGAATAGAGTAGTCTTGTTATCCAGGACATCATTTTTGAAATGCCTAATCGCATTTAGGGATTAACCCGCTCGGAGCTGTTGTTTTCATATTTTCTTTGGATTTTGGCAGCCCATTCTTTTCAGGATAAAAAGGGCTCGTTCACATCTGCTAAAGTTTCAGAGGCCTGGGCAGTGGATTCTTGCACGGTAAGCCAACAATTGGTCGAATTGTACCGCCTCGCGATCTTGTGAGTGTCGAAGCGGGTTTAAACAGAAGTTTCTTGTATAAAGAATTACAAAAGAAGAGCATACCGACAGGAGAACTTTTGGTCCATAATTAGGTCGGATGCAAAAAAAAAAAAAAATAAATAAATAAATAAATGAAGAAACAAATAAGTAAATAAATTATATAAAATAAATAATGATAGTAAACAGATAAATAATAATAAATGGATAAATAAAATAATAAATGGCAGGCATTACAGCATATTGCTTAGGTGTTTATCTAAATGAATCTTAAAAGTTCTAACTGTACTACATTGTACTGCCTCTGCAGGAAGTTTATAGCATTCATTTACTACATGGTTGGCAAAGTTGTTTCTACCCACTTCCAAATTAGATCTACTTCCTGACAGTTTGAGACGAGACCATTATTCCTTGTCTGATTGTAGACTATGTTGATCTGAAGAAGGCGCTTGGATTGGTACAACGTGGGGTTCTGTGGGGTCTCTGGATTTGTGGGACTCAGGCGATAATTATATTATTGACCTGATGTCTCTGGGATAGTGAGTGCTGTAAATTGATTAATTAAAAAATGAGACTAGGGTGTCACCTCGCCGCAACATTTTTCAACACCTGCATGGACTGAGTATTGGGTACAGTTCTTGATCAGTGTCTTTGCGTAGCATCCATTGGCTCACTGACCTTGTCTTTGCCGATGATGCTGCCCTTGTTGCGGAGTCCTTGGAACTTCTAATTGCAGCCATTGAATCACAGCACAGGGAGGTGAGGCGGCTTGGAATCCAGGTCTCTTGGACCAAAGCCAAGGTCCAGGTGATTTGAGAGCGTACTTGAATACACCATTTCCAGCAGTTTGTCTATTCATGTAGTGAATGCATTGAAGCCAGAGAAAGCTTCATATAACTTTGTATTGTGGTGCATACCAGTTGTGGGTAGTGTCAGGAAGCCCATCGAGTGATTACATTGCCTGTGGTGCTTTGCACTCGTTCAAACATAATATCGTTGTCGATATTTCTGCAGGGAGACTAAGATCCCCAAATCTTCAAGTTAATTACGCTCTCTGCCAAGCTGTATGGCTGTGAGACATGGACACTGAATTCTGACTTGAGTGGGCGCCTCGACGTTTTTGTTATCAAGAACCTGCGGAAAAATGTGGGGTATCGCTGGGATGACTCTGAACAAAGCAGAGACTGTTCCATGAGACTCAGTCTGGGCCAGTTACCAGCAAAATTCGTGAACGTCAAATCCGGCTACATGGGCATGTGACACGTTTCCTTGATGTCGATCCCAAGAGAAAACTTTCGAAGGAGGAGACAAAAGGGATGCCCACAGATTCTTAGTTGGGGCAAGTCGATCGAACCTGTCAATAGTTATTTCGAATGGGATGGGTGGCTGCATGGGAGCTTGCCCGGAGAGACCGTGGGGATTGGCGTTGGCATGTGAGTGAAACAACGCGTCCCCTAGTGTATGCTCATAATCCATGATGATGGTGGTGGTGGTGATGTTTTTTTTTTTTTTTGTGTGTGTGTGTGTGTGTGTGTGTGTGTGTGTGTGTGTGTCCCAGCCATAGTTACTGGTTACATCCAGATGTCCAACCGCCATTGAAAGAGGGTGAGATAGTTTCATCACTTCTATTTGAAATTAGAGGGATAGCAGGGGAAGTGATAAACAGCGTTCATGGAATTAAAGCAGAAAATAGGACTTGATTATTTGAACACCATTCACTCCTGTGCAGTTCATGAAGGACGTTTTTGTAGCGACAAAGTTAAGTGGGACAGCTTTGACCTATTTGCTACCTCATTCCCTGAGCTGGATAAAATCGTCTGTTACTAGCCCAGTGGATAGCGTCTCGAACTCATGAGCAAGGGGTCCTAAGTTCTAATCCCGGGACCCGCTGCGGGCTATGTCGCCTTGATTCCCGATAGCCCTGGCCAGACGGGAAGGCGACCCAAACATCGGCCTAAACATATAAATGAGTAGAAAATAGCAGCGGCTTGCCGCAATTGACAGGGCTTTGTCCTACCAGGGGTTTCTCACTTTCCATAACGTGGAAGTGAGATGGTGAGTTTTAGTAAGAATGAAATCTGTTGAGTGTTTCATTGTAACGGTGTTGAATGTAGTTGGTAAGTCACTGCCGCACTTGTCATGAGAATGCTGGGGTTCGAATCCGTGGCAGTGCCACATTTCAATTTCTGCATGTCGGCCTTGATAGCTTAGAATTAAAGTGCATTGTGGTTGTTAACTTTTTTTTTACATTTATGTATAAATATCGCTTAGGTAAGTCTAACTGCTGATGTGTTTTTATAAGTCTCATTGAAGTTGAAATTAACGGGCTGCATTGTGATCTTGTGTTACAGTGTCAGAATATTCTTGAAAAGCCTGGTGTGTTTGGCTTACAAATAAACATTTTATTGGCCATTAGCTGATATATTTCCCTCGACAGAAAAATATGATTTCTTGTACAGAAAAAATATCTTGAATATTCAGTGACGAACACTACATAAGAACATATGAATGAAGGAGGCTGCAAGAGACCATAAGGCCTACGCAAGGCAGTTCTATGTCCATTAATACTTATTATCCCTATCCATAAAGTTATCTAACTTTCACTTAAAACATCCGATAGTTTCAGCGCTCACTACATGGTTACTAAGTCTATTACATTCGTGAACCACTTTGTTGTTCAACCAGTTCTTGTCTATTTCCTTCTTAAATCTAAATTTGTCCAATTTAAATCCGTTACTACGATTCCTGCCCTGCTGTCTTAATATGATAACCTTGTCTGGATAAGCAGAATGAGAAATTGTTAGGTGCTTCGATATCTTTGTGATTTTTTTATCAAGGGTGCACGCAAAACTATGATACAGTACTAGTAAGAGTTTGCAAAGGACATGCCTGCGGTATGTCCGCAGAAAATGAGGCAGAATTTAATTTTCAGTTTTCGAATTGAATTTCCAACTACTCGACCTTAACCACTCGAGATCCCAAGATACGTCGAGACGAAGCCAAGCGTACCGAAGTTTTTCTTTATAAATATATATATATATATATATTTATATATTTTCTATTTGTCAAGGGTTTCAAATGTACCGCTTTGTAGCTCTCAGTATTTTTGTGAGTCGTTTTTATCAGTACAGTTCCTACTTCACTTGAGCAAAATGTCATATTATAAACCGTAAGTGGTTTGAACGTTATTCTTTTGTATTATGCTGAACATATAAACACATTTACCTATACATGCACTTAGATACATGTATTTGGTATGTCATATATTTTTCACATATCTTCGGTATTGTGTATGTAAACATATTTATATGTGTATGTGTTCAAATTGCTTATATATGTGAGAGGATATACAGTACATACACACATGCACTACCTTACACACACAAACACACACACACATACACACACACACACACACACACACACACACATATATATATATATATATATATATATATATATATATATTTATATATATGTGTGTGTGTGTGTACTTTATTATGTGTGTATGCATATATGTACTTCTGCATTAAAGCGAAAGCGAAACCAAGCGTTCTGATCGTAGAGGGGACGAAGATGGAATGGAGGCGGCGGAGACGAATTATTACTGTGTGGACGCTGGATGAGGATATCGTATCCGACCTCATAACGAGGATATAAGACCAAAATATGTGTGTATTTGTGTGTGTGTGTGTGT
>NC_134789.1:32532245-32539745 GCF_046742065.1 Oratosquilla oratoria
CCTGTTCCAGACTATCTTCATTTGATTTAACTCTTGCCTTTGTCGTCGTTCTCTTTTCCTCTACCTCCATTTATCGTGTCCTTCATTACCACTAACATTCACAGTACCACAAATTTCTATTTTCTAGAGACCTCATTTTTTCATCTATGATAGGCTTGTTCTCTAGGTAAATGCCATTCTAGGTACTTCTAGTCTGTTATTATTTCAATATCGTTATTGATGACCGCAATGTGAATAATAATAATGATAGTAATAATAATATTAATAATGATAATAATAATATTATTATTAATAATAATAATAATAATAATAATAATAATAATAATAATATTAATAATAATAATGATGATAATAGTAATAATAATAATAATAATAAAATATAATAGTAATGATAATAGTAATGATAATGATACGAAGACAATAATAATGATAATAGTGTTGATAAGAATATCACTAATAATGATAATAGTAATAATAACAATAGTAAGAATTTTTTATAACAATAGTTACTGATTCGGTTTAGCGTCACTAACTCTTCTGTTTAGGACGACTTTTTCTTTCTTTTTATCAGGGAATTTATCGTCCTCTGCCCCGAGTAACAATGCTGTAATAATGGTAGTATAACAGTAATGTTGATGATAATAACAATAGTATTAAGAGGAAGAAGAAAAAAGAATGGATGATTAGTATAAAGATGATAATGATGACTATAATAAACTTTTTTTTTTTACCTAATTCTCTCTCTGACTTGAAAAGAGGGAGGGAAGGAAGGGTAGCGAATGGGTTTAGAATGTATGGGTGGGAGTGGAATTATGTCTTTTGACTTTGGCTACCTCCCTGGTAAGGGGGAAAAAGCCCTTTGTACATAAATGTATTCCCTCCTTTTCAATACCATTGTTGCTCCCCAGATGAACAGAATCGTTTGACTCACAACTTTGAACCAAAATTCAAGGATATCCTCGCCAGCCCGAGAATCTTCCTTCAGTTCAATTACATCGTCTACTGTTAAGGGGTTATCACATTAGGCTTCCATGTAGGCTTCCATGGGCATCACCAACGCCGACAGTTGAAAGTTCGTTTGAGTAAAATTGACTTCGGTTACCTTTTTTTTTTTTTTTTTTTTCTCCAAAGATCAAGTTATCTTTCCGTCATGTATAGCAAAGCTGAATGATGAAATAAGAGATTATAAACCTATACGAATGTTAGACATACTCTTGAAATGCTCGTAGAGAAGTCTGGAATTCTGTAAGTGAAGTCATATTGTAGTTATTCAAATGGAGGCTGGAGATAGGATGTAGGAAAAATAGCTCAATGTGATAAATCTTTTAGTCGTTACAAAATTTCCAACCCTTTTTCGGTCAAAATACACCTCTCAACCACACTGAGAATTCCTGCCCATAGCCTGGAAAAAATAATGATAAATCTTAGATTTCATGATGAAGGGTTACATCGAGGTGGGTTTCATGACTAGAGTGTAGTGTAAGAACATAGGAATGATAGAGAATGAAAAAGGCCATAAGGCCTACACCAGACAGTTCCATGACCATTACCACCTATCATCCCCATCCATAAACTTGTCTAATTTTCTCTTAAAACAACCAATAGTTTCAGAGCACACTACATGGTTACTAAGTCTATTTCATTGGTTAACCACTCTATTGGTAAGGCAGTTCTTGCCTATTTTCTTCTTAAACCTTCGGTTCCTTCGGAGCTAAACAAAGGCATTTAGCGAGTTGTTATCCCCCTCAGCACAGTGACGCACTTGGAGGAGATTGTTTAGGCGAAAACCAGACGATTTTATGTAGATGAGGGAATTTCAATTTATCGAAAAATCAGAGTTTATGGCGTTGTCGTTATCTATGCAGGAGGACTAAGATTCAAATCTTCAAGTCACTTCCCCCTGTATTGTTGTACGGCTCTGAGACATGGACATGAATACTGGCTTGAAGAGGCGTCTTGATGTCTTTGGTACTAAGTGCCTTCGGAGAGTCGCGGGAGTATCGCTGGAATGGCTTTGTATCAAATCAGTGAATGTACTGTGAAACTCAGTTTTTAGGCCAATTATCAGCATAATTCGTGAAGGTCAACTCCGGCTATATGGGCGTGTTGCACGTTTCTTTGATGTTGATCCTATTCAGCGTAGTCTCCACAAGAGACAACTATATGACGCAAGAGTAATTTAACATTTGCAAAATTGAAAAACAAAAAGATCGTAACCGAAGTCGTTTCTAATCAAACGAAGTAACAAAAGCAAGTGGCATGTTAGCGAGAAATGCATAGTGTGCTGCCACCTTAAAACATCTTGGTACAGTAGCAAAAAAAGAAGGCCCTAACAGATATCTTCAACCACTCTCGGAAGCATAACAGAATCCCAACATTCTGGAAGAGAGCACACACAATTTCCATCTTAAAACCAAACAAAGCATCAGAAGACTCAGCATCGTGTTGACCAATCTCCTTCCTATTTACCATATCCAAACTGATGGAAAGACTGATATCGGGAAGAATCGGAACACAACTGTCCACCTCCCAGATCAACTTGGTTTCAGAGAGGAGCATTATGTCACCACGATACTCCAAAATATCACTCAGAAGGAGTTAGAGAGATTTAACAGAAAAGCATCACCAGAAAGAAAGTAATTGTGGCAATATACATAGCTAAGACATTTGATACATTCCCTAGACATAAGATCATAGAGACTGACAATGACAACATCGACAAGAAATGGCTAACAAACTTCTTAGCTGGCAGAGTGAATATCCCAAAACAGCCAATTGTCAGGGACCAAAATATTGTACAGTGGAGTGCCCAAAGGAGCAAAGAAATATCATCTGTACTATTTAACCTCGTCACAAATTACCTCACATCCAGTAATCAAAATCCTCCCCGTAGAATAGTAAATGAAAATGATAAACATACAGTTCTTTGCACGATTCCTCAGTTCCATCCATCCATCCCACTACATAAAGCCCCAGTGACACTATCACAATTCTCGTATTTTCATTATAGTCAGTATGGTCACATTTGAAATGGTGAGTAGAAAAGTAAATGTGTAGAAATTTAAGTTCAATTTTTATGCCTTAGGTTTTAAAGTGAACAGAATAGTCACCTCATTTGTCTCATGACCCCAAAGGCTTTTAATCCGGCGCTCGACCTTATGCCGTAGAGTTCATAAATTCATTCATCCCGTAGGCTTTAAGTACTTTCAGTCTTTTCAGCCAGTTCCACTTATCATTTTTCTTCTTCTTCTTCTTCTTCTTCTTCTTCTTCTTCCTCCTCCTCTTCTTCATCTTCTTCTCATTCCCTAGACTGTCTGGCTGAGCAGTCACCTCTTCCTGAGGTACGCAATGGCAAGAACGGGGTTTTCCTACAAATCCCTTATAGAGTGTATATAGTGTCGTTGGCGTGCATGATTGTGTACAATACAGTCTTCCATAATGTTTTGTATTGTATGGGATGAAGTGTTACATCCTTGACAGCTATCTGCTATGCTGTCATCCAGCCTCTTCTGGTAACTTGGAAGGGCTGGATGTTGTCGCTGTTGTTGTTGTTGTATCTTCTTCTTCTATCTCCAGTCTTCCTACTCCCTCCCTTCTGTTTTTACTCAAATTGCCTCTATCCTTCCCTATTTCACTTCCTCTCCCCTTCACTCTACTGTACTCCCATTCCTCTCTCTTTACGCTCCTGCTTCTTTCTTCTCACCGTCTCTCCTTCCCATCCTCCTTTTCCCCTTCCCTCCCATTTCCCTCCTCACTTTTACCTCCCCCTTCCTCCTACCTCACCAGCACACGTCGCCTTCCTGGTCTTTCTCTCACCCTTTTTGTCTCCTCCGGCTCCCCGGCCCCCCTTGCGCCTCCGCTGGTCGAGGCGCGTTTCCTGGTCCTCGAGACTGTAATCTCTTCAGCAGACTCTTCCAACAGCCGAGGCGTCTCTTCAGCAGACTCTTCCAACAGCCGATGTTTATCTTTAGCACTCTTCCAACAGCAGAGCCGTCTCTTCAGCAGACTTTTCCAGCAGCCGAGACGTTTCTTCAGTAGACTCTTCCAACAGCCGATGCTTCCTTTCATCATTTTTCCAACAGCCGAGGTGCCTCTTCAACAGGCTCTTCCAACAGCCGATACTTCTCTTCAGCATTTTTCCACCAGCCGAGGCGTCTCTTCAGCAGACTCTTCCAATAGCTGAGGTGTCTCTTCAGCATTCTTCCAACAACCGAGGCGTCTCTTCAGTAGACTCTTCCAACAGCCGAGGTGTCTCTTCAGCAGACTCTTCCAGCAGCCGAAGCGTCTCTTCAGTAGACTCCTCCAACAGCCGAAGGGTCTCTTCAGCAGACTTCCAACAGCCGAGGCGTCCCTTCAGTAGACTCTTCCAACAGCCAAGGTGTCTCTTCAGCAGACTCTTCCAGCATCCGATGCGTCTCTTCAGTAGACTCTTCCAACAGCCGAAGGGTGTCTTCAACAGACTTCCAACAGCCGAGGCGTCTCTTCAGCAGACTCTTCTAACAACCGAGGCGTCCTCCGGCCCCACTATGTTATTTTCGCTTCCACGCTCCTCGGCGAGACCCTCCATCTATACCCATTTTTTCTCTTCCCACCTTTTTTATTTTTATTTTTTCTTCTACTTCTCGTCTCATTTTTCGTCTTCTTTTTCTTCTTATTTACATATCTCAGTTTTCATATTTTCATCATTGTCATCCTCATTTTTTCACCATTTTCACCCTTTATTTATTTATTTTTTGTCATCCTCATTTTTTCACCATTTTCACCCTTTATTTATTTATTTTTTGCCTGATATTTTATTTTTTTCCTTCTTGTTTTCATTTGTTGTTTGATCATATTCTCTTACACAAAGTTTACATCTTTCCTCTATATATCTTCAGATTATTTTCATTATTTGGTCCCCTTCTTACCTTGTGTCATTCCTTCTCTACTCCCTTCCCTGGTTTCTCCATTTCTGCCCCAGGCCTCTCCTCCAGCTCGGTATCATCCATCACATAACCACCTATTCCACTGAACTGTATTTCCCCCAAGAAATTTTCAGACCACCCAAATTGTATTTT
This sequence comes from Oratosquilla oratoria, assembly GCF_046742065.1. Lineage (NCBI taxonomy): Eukaryota > Metazoa > Arthropoda > Malacostraca > Stomatopoda > Squillidae > Oratosquilla > Oratosquilla oratoria. The sequence continues at coordinate 32,537,303 of NC_134789.1, forward strand.
GAGACCGATTTGTGTCACAGGATGGGGAGGTTGCCCATATCAAGGCCAGGGTGAATTCTCGGCGGAATAAATTTGTTTGGTGGCAACCAGAAGAAAGGAAGTCATACAGAGAAGCGTACAAAGACTGATTTATTTTCCATTAGATGCTATACAAGGTAGTGATTCGGTTTAACCTTGCGAACTCCCCCTATCAGGAAGCTAGTACGGTGCCCCTTACAGAGGACTTTGTAACGTGGAATTTAATTAAATCTTGGTCCAACTCGCTGTCGGCAGGGTTTGAACTCCCGCCACCTCGGCCATCGCCGCAAGTAGCGACGCTCTAACCCGCTCGTCAAGCGAGCATCCCAGATAAGATGTGAATTTTCTGAATCTGGTTCGTATTAGTGCCCCTCCATCGAGCAGAGAAAAATCCGTCCAGCTGAAAGAAGAAAGGAATCAGGCCACAGCCAAAAAGTAATAAAGTTATACTCTTCGATGAAAAGATTTAGTGTGTATTTGCATATCCATGCTGTCCGCGGTAATATGTCTCTCGTATGTCTTTTGGCGTCAAACTAGTTCAGTCAGTTAAGGAATATCCTTTGCCTCCTCGAGAGTTTCGACGAAGTGTCCCGATGGGCTCATCCATGGTGGGAATTCTTCTTCTTCTTCTTCTTCTTCTTCTTCTTCTTCTTCTTCTTCTTCTTCTTCTTCTTCTTCTTCTTCTTCTTCTTCTTCTTCTTCTTCTTCTTCTTCTTCTTCTTCTTCTTCTTTCTTTCTTCTTCTTCTTCTTCTTCTTCTTCTTCTTCTTCTTCTTCTTCTTCTTCTTCTTCTTCTTCTTCTTCTTCTTCTTCTTCTTCTTCTTCTTCTTCTTCTTCTTCTTCTTCTTCTTCTTCTTCTTCTTCTTATTCTTCTTATTCTTCTTCTTCTTCTTCTTCTTCTTCTTCTTTAATTATTATTATTGTCCACAGAAGTTAAACCGAGTTCAGTGGAGGCGGCAGCTCTTTATCCCCGTGCAATGCAGAAGTTAATTTAATTCTGAATCACTTCTCTTGACATTAACCAGAACAAAGTAATTAAATGCCCCAGATGTGTCGCTAGTAATAAATTGAATGTTATAGGAATAGTGCAGAGATGGGTGGCGTGCAGATTCAAAGGAAAAGTGAAAAATTGGAACCCAAACGTTTTGGCCCACAATGATTTCTTTGGTAAGGAAAGGGGCTTTGGGATGCAAGGAAGGGTAAAGATCACACACTGAGGTCGAATGGGGTTGAAGGCACTCTCAGATAATAAACTAATTTACGTCGTGGTTAAGACGTTCACACTGCGGTTTCAACCGCGGCGGTTCAGTGATAGTGTAAGTCAGTGGAGGCGTTCACACACAACCGCGTAGTTTTTTCCCTTGGCTATACGGTACCGCCACGGTTTCCGCACGGTTCAAACCGCTAGTGTGAACAGAACGTTACGGATGGGGGTGGGGGTCGGAGTAGGGGATCCGAATTCATTCCATACCCGAGGGTAATTTTCTTGCTTGCTCATCCAGTGATCACCCAGGGACTGTCAGTTCAGTGAGAAAAGGTGTTATGGCTTCACGTCACAACCCTGTTGGTAGTAGTAGAGGGTATCTTCGACAAAAGAGGACTATATTCCCCATATACACTCAAGTTATTGTTTAATATTTAGCGTCGCTGGGTGACAGGACGCAGAGCCGAGGTCACGCCCCGCTCGCGAGGTGGGAGCTTTGCAATACTGTAAATTATTACTGACACCCTTGAGCAAGGGGACAGGGTGTATGGGGTGCGTAATTGCAAAGCATTATCTATGGACTAGACCTTGCGACCTCTAAACTCCTATTCGGGTGGGTAATAGTTGTCGATTACGAACTTACAGAACGTGATCGAAGACTATGGTGAAGCACACACACACACACACACACACACACACACACACACACACACACACACACACACACACACACACACACACACACACACACACACATATGAGCTCTGAGCTCTCTTTCGGGAGGGAAATAGCTGTCGATCACGAGTCCAATACGTGATCCAAGACCATGGTGAAACACACACACACACATATGACATGTTAACTTCATTGCTTCCGTCGCCATCGTTGTATTGTCATCATTGCTGTCTTCGTCGTTGGTCACATCGCCAGTGACGTCATCTCGCCATCACCGTCGTGATCCTTGGCCGGAACATGTCTTGACATGGTCTGTTGCCTCGTCAGCCAGGTTCCGTAGATCAAGGGGAGGAGAAGCGATGAGACTCAAAGACTTTGTGGCGGCGATCTTTTGGAGTTTCCAGACATTCCTGCAAATCCACGTGCAGCCGAGAACAATCTGGCGGGCTCGATATTAGTCGCATAGGGCCGCGCGATTTCCGCTCTTGAGACGTATCTTCATAGGACCTATTTCCCCTTGGCCTCGTGGGCACTGCTTGGGTCCCCC
>NC_134789.1:32549745-32559745 GCF_046742065.1 Oratosquilla oratoria
GCAAATAAAAGACTCTGCAATAATAATCTTGCCTTTGAATTAAAAAAAAATATATATATATATATATATATATATATATATGTATATATATATTTCAATGCTACCAATATGGTTTTCTTCTTTGATTTAATTTTTTATTGTTGTCATTATCGTTCCTAGAAATGTGTAATGGCAGTGTTGTCGATATCATTTTCAAGTGTCATATAAAGTAGAAATATTGCTCCTTTTAGTTGCCTCTCTCTCTCTCTCTCTCTCTCTCTCTCTCTCTCTCTCTCTCTCTCTCTCTCTCTCTCTCTCTCTCTCTCTTTGTGTGTGTGTGTGTGTGTGTCTATATAGGTTAATTTATATAAATACTTCCATTCTTCTTCTTTTTTCTCTCTCTTTCTTCTCCCCTTTTTGTCCTCATCCTGGATGTCTTGCCGTTCCTATTTGTTCGAAATCCCAGTTTTTCTTGTCAGGGGTTTGGATGAATTGATGTTTGATTAATTTCGCTTTTAGATTCTCATCTCTACTCATTCCCTTTCCCTTGTTGGTTTTCTTCAACTCCGTCTTCTCTGTACTCCTTTTCCAGTTTCTTCCACCCTTCTCGCTCACGCCCTCCACTCCTCTTCTTCCTTTCTCTTCCCTTGCTTCTTCCCCCTCCCTCCTGGCTTCCTCCTTTTCATTCTTCATCTTCTTCATCTTCTTCATCTCGTTTTCTTTCTGCCCCACCAGTCCTCTTATTTATACTTCTCCAGCTCATCCTTCTCCTCCTCCTCCTCCTCCTCCTCCTCCACCCCCCTTCTTCTTGTCTTCCCCGTTTTCCATCTCCTTCTTTTCATTCGCCTCCTCGTCTTTTTCCTTTTCTTCCTCCTCCTCTTTCTCCTTCTCCACCTTTGTCATTGCTCCTCCGTTTTCTTTCTTTTTCTTACTTCTCATCCTTACCCTTTTCCTTCTCTTCACCTTCTTCTCCTTCCCCTCCACCTCTTTTTCCCCATCTTATTTTGACCTCTTCTTCTCTTCTTCCTTCTCTCTAAACTCACAATTAGAAAGCAAGTCAAAGCTGGTGACGAACTCCCATTTTCCTTTTGGTCGTCGAGCCCTGGCGATACAAAAACCCTCCTTCTCGCGAGACTGTTTCGTTTATTCGGTGATGATGCTTTTGTATTGATATTTTAATTAATTCGAGTGTTTTGTGTAATAATTCAGAACCTTCGACTTCTGCTACTTCTTTATTTTCTTTATTTCGATCTTGGTGATTCGTATGTTTTGTATTTCTTTCCTTTTCACATTCCATAACTCTCTTATCACCTACTTCTTCTTCTCCCCTTCTCTGTATTCTTTTTTTCTTCTACCTTTGTTATTTTAGTTATATGTGGAGTGTGGGACAGGGAGCCTCTGGACTCGAAAACCTCTCTTAAAGCACATCTCCCTACTTGATTGTAGGCTTGTTTGGATGCTTCACCTATGGTTCAGATTCTGCCTTCTTCATTAGGGCTCGTTTGGTGACTGGATCACTGGTAAGGTGCTCGCGGTGTATTGTTGGTTTGGTTATTTAAGGCAGCATTTCCCAACTTTTTCCGACCCTAGCAGCACCCCCTGTAGTGAGGTGAGGTCGAAGCAACTCAACACCCCCGAACTAATATCTTATTTGCTAGAAGGATAAAGGAAAGTGTATATATGCATTGCATCCTAGGACCAACTGTAATTGATTTCAGCACCCACAGAGGGTGCTCACATCCCAGGTTAAGAAACGCTGGTTTAGAAGTTGCTTTCTTTTGTTCTGGATTGGAATTTAGTTTGAAGGTGTGCTTGTTTAGGTAGGCTGATGAGTTGTATAGGAACATTAGAATGAAGGAGACTGCAAGAGACCATAAGGCCTACACTAAGATTGTATATTGATTGCATCTCTAGTTAGATGAATTGCTTCAGCTGATGCTCTAGTGGCGTAATCGGAAAGGTCCTGGTCTCACATTCACTTAGTTGTGAGTTCGAATCCCGTAATCGCCGATTTGCAGCAGCGACTGTTACCTGCCCCAGCAGTCCGAGCGGATTGTGCAAAGGTGACGGCTTCGGCCGCAGCCACGCGCCTCCTGGCTTCGGCCCCTCACCTTCAGTTGATTGATTGGTGACAGCTCAGTGACGGGACAATTTCTTCTCTCTCTCTCTCTCTCTCTCTCTCTCTCTCTCTCTCTCTCTCTCTCTCTCTCTCTCTCTCTTTCTCTCTCTCTTTCTCTCTCTCTCTCTCTCTCTTTCCTCTCTCTCTCTCTCTCTCTCTCTCTCTCTCTCTCTCTCTCTCTCTCTGGTTGATTGGTAACCGGGTTGACTATTTGCTTACCAGTATGTGTAACGATTGACAGGTTAATATAATGTCAACCAGTAATAAAGGATTAAGTTGGATTGATTGGTTAATTGCCAATCCGTCTAGCGGGTTTCGAGTCAAGAAAGATTAATTTGTTGTTTCAGGGGGAGATTGGTAATGAGAATTGGAGATTGATTGGTTATTGTGTTGATTCAATTTACCACAAACCTGACTATGACTACATTCGTAGTTAGTGATTGGTTAATCCCCAGTTGGTATTGGCGGATTGACTTCTTGCGTACCAGAAAGAAGCTATTGCTTTTTTGTTGTTCCACCACCGCTCAAGTAGTAAAAGTGTTCACCCAATTAGACTCTTAGGCCCTGTTCACGCTAGTGGTTTGAACAGCCTGGAAATCGCGGCGGTACCGCATAGTTAAATAAAAACTGCGTGGTTGTGTGCGAATGCCTCCAATGACTAGCATTGTAATTTAACCGCGCCGGTTGAAACCGTTGGTGTAAACAGGGCCTAATTATTTTGGTTTCTGCAAGGGTGTTTCTCTCGGCTTTGTACTGGACGGATGGATCGTTGAGGTTTTTCTTTATTTTTCTTTTTTTCTTTTTTTTGTCTTTTCTTTTAACATATAAAGAATGCTCTAGTATTTCTTCAGCACCATCCTTCTGTTCATAGAGTAAAGGAGCGATATAAGGCGTGTATCAGAAAGGAGGAATAATAGATGTTGAAAGTGAACATCATTGATGAAAGACTGGTCTTCAGTTATGTAATAATAAACAATGTCCTTAGGGATGTTATTCAAGTCCTTGACATAGCGGCTCCATAAGACTTGTATAGCCAATACCTCATACCGATGACATCTATAGAAATTCCTCTAGCAGATTAAAACCGTATAAAAATCAGGCCCGGCCGTCGCGAGATTTGAACTCGGATCCTTCTGAGTGTGGGTCCCAAGCGTTACCACTCTGCTTGCGACGTCCGGGTTTGATTCTTGGAATTACATCGCTGTTACTAGCGATTGGTTCAATAATTAGCAAGTAGATTATAAATAGAAGCGTCGAATATTACGAACACCAAAGAGTTGATGGTCATTGAGATCAACAATTGTGTTTCGAAGGGTGACATAAAGACTGATTTTGTTTATTTGAGTTCAGTCGATTGATGATTAATTTAGCTGTTGTTTTGTCTATTCTTGTTCATAATTGATGACTTGCGAGCATAACTTTTTGCTTGGTTTGTTGACTATGTACATGTTCTTTATTGGTCTGTGTATGTATGCACAATTGCAAGACTGGTGTTGCTGTTTTTTAGTTTTTGTATGTATATGTGTATGCGTGTGTGGAATTCACCAAGGTCTTCAGTCATGGGTTGGACTCGTGATCGACAGCTATTATCATCATAATAGCTAAATGGTAATTTACTAATGTTGATTTTTTGTATCATGTGGAATTAGATTCTCTCTCTCCCTCCCTTCCTCCCTCCCTCCCTCCCTCCCCCCTCCGTTTGTCTTCTCTTTCTCGCTTTCTCTCTTCCTCTATCTTCCCCCCTCTCTCTCTCTCTCTCTCTCTCTCTCTCTCTCTCTCTCTCTCTCTCTCTCTCTCCCTCTCTCTCTCTCTCTCTCTCTCTCTCTCACTCTCTCTCTCACTCTCACTCTCACTCTCTCTCTCTCTCTCTCTCTCTCTCTCTCTCTCTCTCTCTCTTTCTCTCTCTCTCTTCCTGCTGTCAAAGTAGTCAAAGATGGGTTATGGGGTATAACAAGGGTGATACAGGCAAGGTCATCGTATTAAGACAGCAGGCCAGAACTCGTAGTAATGGATTAAATTGGACAAATTTAGGTTTAAGAAGGAAAAAGACAAGAACTAATTTTCCAACAGAGTGGTTAACGAATGGAATAGACTTCCTAACAAGTAAACGCTGAAACAATTGGTTATTTTAAGAGAATATGAGATAACTTCATGGATAGCTATGACAGGTGGTAAGGGACATGGAACTGTCTTGCGTAGACCTTTTGGTCTCTTGCAGTCTCATAAATTCTCTTATCTTGCACCAAAAGCTGTTGGATTCGAACCCGGTCCCGCGTCGTAATTGGTTAACGGGATATATGTGGTTGTGTACTGTGCGGCGGCCGTTGTCGTGATGGATTGGTAATTGCTTTCGTGCCCGTTTTCATGATTGTCTGATTTTTAGTGATTACTGATATGGTTGACTTCCCCGTTTCCTGATTTGACGGCTGATTTCGCTGCTGATTAACTCTTTGACTGATTATTTTCATTATTGTTTTCATGATTGATTGTTCTCTCTTTCTCTCTCTCTCTCTCTCTCTCTCTCTCTCTCTCTTTCTTTTGGTTCTCTGTTTTCACCCCCTTTGTCTCTGTATATATGGAGTGCCATAATTTTCATTTTGATTATAACAACGCGCGCGCCATGTTTGACTGATGAAGGCAAGATAAGTACGCACACGAACGCATATTAAAAACCAAATATATTTATGTATATGTATGCGTGTGTGTGTGTGTGTGTGTGTCTGTATACTTAATTTTGTTGAAAGTGACAGTAATTTTATTTATATATTTATTTTGCTCAGAGTTCTCACTGTATCTTGGAAATATTTATGCAGTTTGACCGTAGCTCTTAAGTAGGGCGGGGTACATATGTTTATATTAGTACTCTGTAAGGGCCGTACATTTCACTACACTTCTGCAGACACGAAGCCACAAGGGAAGTTAAGCCCTGTTCACACTAGCATTTTCAACAGCGGCAGTTCAGTTACAGTTTAGGTCAGAGGAGGCGTTCACCGATAACCGTGCAGTTTTTCCTTAATTATACGGTACCGCCGCGGTTTACGGGCGGTTCAAACCGCTAATGTGAACAGGGCTTTAGTATATGAGCTAGAGTCGCCAGGAAATTCAGTTGGGCCAAGCGGGATTCGAACCGGCGATGAACTGCTCAGTACTGCTGCTCTACTAACTAGGCTATCGCCCGTTTCTGTCAAAGTAGTATTTTTTCTAGAATTCTCTTGCGGGTCCTAGACACTTCTTCATAAGCATTGTTTCTTCCTTGGATGCGATGTTTCTCCAAGGATCATTCTAGAACAGTGGTTCCCAAACTTTTTTCTGTCATTTCCCCCTTACACCCAGTTCAACCATCCAGATTTCCCCCTTTCATGTGTATGAGGGAAAGAGTAGTTAAAACACACTGTGACTATTTACTATTTTATTTTTCAAATGTACATATATACTGATAAACAGGCATTCTCTCTCTCTCTCTCTCTCTCTCTCTCTCTCTCTCTCTCAGACATGAGAAAATTCATCTGAGATTTTTTTAGTTAGTAGTTAGTGTAATTATTTCCCCCCTGGTAGGTTCAAATTTCCCCCAGTTTGGAAACCACTGTTCTAGAAGAAAACGCCGGCACTAACCTTTAAGGTGGTGGCACAGTAGGCTAGTATGCCACTTGTTTTTGTTTCTTCGTTTGAGTAGAAACTACTTCGGTTACAATATTCTATACTTTCTTAAGAACATCTCAATAATGTGTCTAAAATTTGTTTAAGTTTAACTTCTCTTAGTGCGTCATTCAGCTTCTCACTATATGATGCAAGAGTGACTTGACATTTGGAAATTTGAAAAAAACAAAAGATCGTACACGAAGTCGTTTCTACTCAAAACGATGTATCAAAAGCAAGTAGCATGCTAGCGAGAAATGCATGATGTGCCGCCAATTTTAGGCCTCATCAGGAGTACTTCAGTTCTTCATGCCACAGACATGCCATCAAGATAACCATATGTACTTTATACCCTCACCAGTTAACCCCATCAACACGCTGACGCCCTTGAGAGCTTCTAGCCAAGAAACAGAACATTTTCTATATATTTGAAGACTTGAACTTCGACCTGGGAAATAAGGAAAGATGAGGTGAAAGCTGTTATTAAAATAATGAGAGTAAGGCACCTGGGTTGGATGGGTGTCATGCGGAGTACCTAAAAAAAGGGAGGTACTGTGATGGTAGACTGGCTGGTGAAGTTTAATGTTTGTCTAAAAGAGGGTAGAGTGCCGGAGGACTGCAGAAGTGCCTGTATAGTTCCACTTTTCAAAGAAAAAGGGGACATGTGTGAGTGTTTGTTTTAATAAATTTATTACGCCCGTGGGCGGCAAACAATAGTACATCTATCACAGCATTGTGTTAGAGGACATGTCATATATTATATACATTCTTTAAATGGAGACATAATATAATAATCATTCAGGATTCCCCGAAATGGTGATGGCGGGATAGTGGTACTATGTAAGTGTTTACATATAATCATCATGCCCCGTCTCCGGGGAATATTGTCTGTCACTATGGGTCACTGGAGACAATAATACCAAGGGTGTTCGTATTACGACGGTTACGCAGCCCGTACGGTGATCACCGTGGCATATCATCCGTCTAGGAGCCCCGTCACACAAGTCGACTCCCAAGTCCGAGCCGAGCACTGACATATATTGTGCCTTCGTACTGGTCTTGCGTCGGCGTTACTTGTGGCGGTTGGGTAGGAGGTGGTCGTATGGGGCGCGTGACGTCCATGACGTAGGTATAGGCTGCCTTGGAAAGATGGTCCACCGATTAATAAATTCATTGCTTCTGAGGGCGACAAACAATAGTATATTAGTCATATTGTTATGGAAAGAGATACAAAAGGAGGTATGATTGGATTTAACAATCAAAATCCCCCAAAATGGGGGTGGCGAGCTAGGAGTGTATCTAAGTTGTCGTCACTAAGTAAATATTTACATACAGTTATCACGTCTTGTCTCTGTGGAATACTGTCTGTCACAATGGGGCATTGGAGACAGTAGTGTTCAAGAGTGTTGGCGTTAGGGCGGTTACACAGCCTGCATGATGAGTAATGTGGCATATCTTCCGCCTGGGATATTTGCCACACAGGTCGATATCCGAGTCTGAGCCGAGCACTGACAACATTGTGTCTCCGTACCATGGGTCCGCGTCGGCGATACTTGTGGCGGCTGGGTAGGAAGTGGTCGTGGTGTTGAATGGAGACACTGGTGGCTCGTTCCGCATCTCTTCGGCGTGTTGTTATGGTGTGAGTGGCTGCGTGTATTCTGTTTTTGAGGCATGTGAGAGAGGGTACTACGCGTTCGTTATCTAAGACGAAGGCACAAGCTGCTTTGGCAATACGGTCCACAGCGTCGTTGCCAGCAAGGTCGACATGTGAAGGCATCCATACGAGAGATACGGCCATAGATGCTTCATGAACAACGGCGAGTTGGGTCAGTATGGCCTGTACAACACGATAGTAGTTGGGTCTGGGTGAGGAGAGGGCGTGTAGAGCTGGTTGGGAGTCACAAACGATCACACCATTTACGTTACAGTCTACAAGATATGTTACTGCGTCGAGGATTCCGTGTAGCTCACAAAACGTGGAGCTTGATGTGACAGGTAACCTGCGGCCAATCCATCCAGCTTCCACAGGTGGCTGTAAGGTGGGTGAGTACATGGCACACGCTGCTCTTCCATCAGCCTGTACTGAGCCATCCACGTAGATGACATGCGCTGCGGGGATCTTTGAGGATACGCTGTCGATGGTCTCTAGTGCTAGTTGCTTTTGAAGTGCAGGAAGGTCATCTTTGGAGGTTGGTGTGAAGGTGACGTTAGGGAGGGAGATTCGCCACGGGGGCAAGTCGGGTTCAACCGTTTCTTCAGGGACGTGGATGTCAAGGTTTCTGAGTGTGTTGCACACTGTAGTGACGAGGTTGCGGCCTCCTGGTCGAAGTGGGAGGCGGGGTGCACTGTCAGGTTCGAGCGACGCTCTGATGGTAGCAGTAAAGTTTGGGGACAGATAGGGCGATCGGAGGCATTTTACAGAGAGAATGGCCATGTTAGCATATATTCTCTCTACAAGCGAGGGTAGACCAAGTTCACTTTGCATGTTAACGATGCGAGTCGAAGGAGGGCAACCTAAGATAAATCTCATTACTCTATTTTGGAATTTTTCGAGAGGTTCCAAAGCTCTCCTGGGAAGTTGACAAAGGGCAGGTGATAAGTAGTCAACGAGTGATCGAAGAAATGTGGTGTATAGAGTTCTGACCATTGGTAATGAAGCGCCGGTGGAATTTGTGGCAAGCCACTTGATAGGGTTAAAACGGGCCTGCAGACGATCAAGGAGATCATTAACAAGGGGATGGATACGTTGTCGAGTCGGTATGGCTGGAGTGATCCGGGCTGGTACTCCAAGGTATGTGTACTGTGTGCAATGAGGGATAACATCACCTCCCATGTTGAACGTCGGTAGTGCTTGGAGAGTACGAGATGAAAATATTCTGCTCATGTGTGAGTGTAGTATTTTCAGAGGGATTGGTTTGTTGAATGTAATTGGATAGGAGAGGCATAGGGGGAGTAATTTGGTGAGGAACAATGTGGGTTGAGGACAGGTAGGGGTTACGTGGATCAGATTTTTGTGGTAAGGCAGATATGTGAGAAAGCTTTAAGAAAAGGTAAGGATGTTTTTTTGGGCCTTTATGGATTTGGAAAAGGCTTATGCCAGGGTAGACAGGAAGACACTGTGTGAGGTATTGCAGTTATATAGGATGGGAGGAAAGCTGTTAAGAGCAGTCAAGAGATTTTACGAGAGTAGTAGAGCCTATGGATGGATGGGGATAAAGGGGCATTGGGAAAGAGGGGAATGTCTATAGAGGAAGTAAGGGAGAAGGCATAAGATAGGGGTGAATGGAGAATGGTTGTGTATGGATGATGCTGTGATGCATGGAAGGGAGTGGGTGCGGGATGGGGGGTTATGGAGTATGTGTGAATAATATTTTGACGCAGCCCAAAGGGATTTCTCCCCGTCTTCTGTTTTTCTGCATGTGGGGACGGAGAGAAGGGGTCGCCAACTAAATGAAGCGGCATTCCTGTGGATATGTTGTGCCTTGCTACATTGCTTCTGACCCAGGGCAGTGGACAAGATATAGGGATGACCCGTCATCTAGGAAGAGCCAAGATAAAAGGGAGGGTGGGTGCTAAATGGGAGTGGAGTATGCGGGGATGAAATGGGTGGGAGTGGATTTTATGCCTTTGTTTTTGGCTACCTTCCTTGTAGGGGGGGGGGAAGCCGTTGGTATATATATATATATGTGTGTGTGTGTGTGTGTGTATGTGTATATATATACACACACATAAATATATATATATATATATATATATAATCATACATATTGTGATCTCGCATTTTGCATTTAGACGCTCGTACACACACATACACGCACGCACGCACTCAGAAAATTTAACAAGTAAACATCCACTCACGTCGTTCCCAAATCATCGCTCACAAATCTGTTAAGTACCGCGTCTGCCCTCCCGTCGTGCCTACCTTGCCGCGGGCCGCCGCCGCAGACATGCGGCAACTCATTCATTACTGGTCGGTGATCAGCCGAACGGAACGGACACTGCAAACGCGAGTTGGCGATCGGAAACGAGTAGGGGGGAAGGTAAAGGGAAGGGCTTCTCTGAGGTTGTGCACGTAGACGTGGCGCTCTCTCTCTCATTCTTTCTATCTTCTGTTGTTATTTTTTTCAGTTCACTTTTTCCTCAGTGCTATTTTTGTTTTGACCGCACACCGTCCCGACCCCCTAACCCCCCACCCCTACAGCCCCTACGTCCCCTCCCCTCCCCTCACCGTCCCCGGGCCCCGCCTTCGGAATGAAATACGATATT
>NC_134789.1:32562245-32589745 GCF_046742065.1 Oratosquilla oratoria
TGATGTCTTTAAGTTATCCCTCACCTGTCCGTCTATGTTCCCCCCCTTGACCCTGTCCTCCGTAGGTCTCCCATTTGATCCCTGTCTACCTCAGTTAGTGCCTTGGTGACGTAATCGGAGGCGTGCCGGTTTTGCATCCGCTTAGTCCTGGGTTCGAGTTCAGCGCTCCTCTCCAATTCCCAGAAGTGACTGTTACCTGCCCCAACTGTCCAAGCGCGTAGGGCAAAGTTAACAGCTTCGGCCGCAGCTACGCGCCTCCTGGCGTATGCTCCTCACCTTTGTCTCAATTGTCCCACAGTCATAGTTGAGACCTTTTCCTCTGCCACAGTGCTTGTCCCGATCTACCGTGACAGCTTGCTTGCCCGCATCGTCTTTCTCATCATCACCCTCCTTTCCCATTCACCATAGTCAGTCATGGCGGTCCCAATTCGCCTAGTATCCATCTATGTTGCTACAGTCTGACAGAGCTATTCCTGTATCCCCGATCTGTCTCTCTCTCTTTCTATCTCCCCCGCCTCCCCCCCTCTCTCTCTCTCTCTCTCTCTCTCTCTCTCTCTCTCTCCAGTTCCCCTTGACCACCAAATTTGGTCCCCACTTCCGTGTAACCTCTTTGTACACGGACAAAAAAAGACTCATGGATTGATCGAAACTCCACTTGGTCCGAGTTTGAACCTATTTTCAATAAAATCGTCCGCTGGCTTTTGACATTCCAAAGTTTGTTGTTGACAAGTTTCTCTGAGACTGAATAAAATCCTCTATCGTTAGTCTGACGAAGATCCCAGAAGGTGCAAAGTTCTACCCAATGGAAGGGAAGTTATTAAAAGATAAGTGTTCGTGTGGAGGATATTAATCTATTTTCTTCAGTCATTCCAGGAGGTGCCTAGATAAGAGGGAGGGAGGAGGGTGGAGGGGAGTGGAATATATAGGAAATGGAATGGGTGGGAGTGGTTTCTATGCCTTTTTCTTTTTGGCTACCCCCCGTGTAGGGGGAAAAAGCCTTTGGTATATGTATGTATTCCTTGTAATCCCAGAAAGTGCAAAGTTCTACCCAATGGATAGGAAATTATAAAAAGACAAGTTCCCCCGAGAGGAAGATATTAACCTATTCTCTTCAGTCTTCCCCTGTAAAGTCGTCTCGTGGTACTTTATAGTCTTCCGTTTCCCTTTCCCTTTGTAACCTTGACACACCTCCATTCTCCATAAAGGCTATCATCCCTTGATCTTATGTTCAATCTCTCCCATGTTCCCCGGTTACCTTGTTCAGTCTCCCCTGTTGTTTCCCGGTTTAAGAAGGAAATATACAAGAACTGGTTTACAACAACAGATTGGTTAACGAATGGAATAGACTCGTTAACCATGTAGTGGGCGAGGGAACAACTGGTTGGTTTAAGAGAAGATTAGATAAGTTTATGGATAGGGATGACAAAGGGTAAGGAACGTGGAACTACCTAGTGTACGCCTTATAGTCTCTTGCAGTCTCTTCCGTTCTTATGTCTTTATGTTCCCCTTGTTCTGGCCATGTTCTCAATTCCCCCATTTTATCCTTTCTCTCCTGTGCTGACTGACCCTTTCCCTTGTCACGTTGTCCCAACGCCGCCCTTGGGGGGGGGGGGCTTCTCCTCGCCTGTCCTTGACAGTCCTTCCCCTATTCACTTTCCACCATTCTCCCCCTTCCTCCACCTGACCCCTAATTCGCCCCTCCCCCCCACCTTCACTTCCCCTTTGTCACATTCCACCTGTCACCCCTTCCTTCCTTGCTTGTCTGTCTCTACTCCCTCCTTACTTCTCCCCTCTTCCTCAGTTCTTCTCCCCCTCCCTCCCTCCCTCCCTCCCTCCCCTGCTTCTTTCCCCCACTCTCCCCATCTCCCCTCGTCGTCCCCTGTGGCTGTTTGTTTGCAGTGGTCAGTGTGGTCAGCCAAGGTCCACCTCGACCCCCTTTGTCCTTTGGTAAACACGCCGCTTGATTGGCTCCCACCGCCTCCTCTGCCTCCACTTCCACCTCCACCTCTACTTCCACCTTCTCCTTTGACTCCACCACTACCACCACCTCCTCTTCCTATTTCTCCTCCTCCTCCTCCTCCTCCTCCTCCTTCTCCTCCTCCTTCTCCTGCTCCTCCTCCTCCTCCTCCTTCTCCTTCTTCTACTCTTACTCTTCTAAATATTTCCTCTCTTCCTACTCCACCATGTCCTCCTCCACTACATGTTACTCCACCTCGCCCTTCATCTCCTCCTCCTCTTCCTCTTCCTACTCAGTTCTTACATCCCTATTACCAACACCAGCATTAACAACAACAGTACTGTTACCTTTACGACTGCCATCATTACCACCATCATGGACAGCTGACTCTGCCAACCTCAACTCATCCACTTCCCCTTCGCTGGCGATATCGTCTTTACTACCACCACTGATCTTGTTACCACCATTACCGTTACTGGAACCACAATTACTATTACCCTTTAACAAGGAAGATGCAAACATGGTCATCATATTTAGACAGTAGGGCAGGACTTGTAGTAATGGATTTAAATTGGATGAATTTAGATTTAAGAAGGAAATAGGCAAGAAATGATTTATCAATAGAGTGGTTAACGAGTGACTTAGTAACCATGTAGTGATTGCTGAAACTATTGGTTGTTCTAAGAGAAGATTAGATAACTTTATGGGTGGGGATGATAGGTGATAGACATGTAACTACCTAAAGTAGGCCTTATGGTCTTTTGCTGTCTCCCTTATGTTCTTATTACTTTTGCTAATGTTGTTATAAGTTCAACATTACAGTATTCACTCTCGTCAACTCCGCTTACACGATCATCATTCAAACAACGTATCTCCGTCTTAAGTCATTTTCATTTTGCTTTTCCATTCCCATTGTTTTCAATCTGATTTGCTCTTCTCTTCATCCGTACTTCCCTCTCCTGTCCTATTCATCACCCTCTTGCTTCTCCCTCTTTTACTCTTTTTTCCATTTCTTTTGTATCTCCCGCCTTCTTTCGCTTACTCTTTTCTTGTACTTCTCTTTTTTTTTCTTTTTTTTTTTTGCCTGATTTCCATTTTTTCTCATTCCATCGTTACTAACGCATTTACGCCCACTTTTCGTATTTTTTAAATTTGATTTGTATCCCATTCCTATTCCCAGACTTCTGTATTTCCCATCTTAAGACTTTATTTCTGTCTTTGCCCTATTCCTCCATTTTCGTCTTCTTTTTCCTCCCCATACTTCGTATTCTTAGTATAAGTTATACCCTTGCCTTTTATATATTCTCATCACAATGCCTCCTCCTAGTCCTCCCCTTACCATAATTATCAACTCCCCTTTCCCGTAAACATTCAACTCTCGTCCCGCTCTTCCCCACTTCCATCCCATCCCAAACTCCTGTTGACCCATCCTCTCTTCCCCAGGCTCTTCCATTTTGCTGTCAACCTCTGCATCTTGCAACAGACGCTGTTGTGGTCGTGGGGCGTGTTATGATCCCTGCGTGTTTGTGTAGTTTGTTTGATTTGTGCCCTGGACTGTTGGGCTTGGAAAGCAGTATGATGGTGTTATGTTAGGTTTGCTGTATTATTTGCTGGGCTTGCCGTCCATGTTGGCCTTCCCCTTATTAGAGTTGGTTGAGAAATAACAAATAAGCTATCAAGTGTGTTCACATGTTATTGAGCGCATGGGCAGGTACACATGGCAAGATTTCCAAGTATCCCACCTGTTCCTCCACAGTAGGTGACGTAGTGTGTGTGTGTGTGTGTGTGTGTGTGTGTGTGTGTGTGTGTGTGTGTGCGTATGCTTGTGTATACTGGTGAATAAATGCAAAATGAAAATTATTTAATGTTGATTTTCTACAACTTTTGCATATAGCGTTCCGTGAAAACAGTCGGCATATATATATATATACATATATGTATGTGTGTGTGTATGTGTGTGTGTGTGTGTGTGCTTGTAAAATCACATTCGCGTCTCTGTAGACCACGGAGGAATTTTGTCAACCGTGTGTCAGCCCCCCCCCCCTATCTCTCTCTCTCTCTCTTTCTCTCTCTCCTCTCTCTCTCTCTCTTTACGGGAATTTGTTATGGATTAATTGATCTTCTCTGATACGCTTTTCCATTGTAATGATTTGCCAGAGGCTCTCTGTCAATACCTTCATTGAACTGGCGGCGTTGTTTATGAATGTTGTTTTCCTTGAATTTATACAACATTCTTCACCTGCGGCCGAACCCACAGCAGAAGATATTAGAAATATCTTGGGTCATCACTTGGGCACACACTGTATATTTTGTTCCACGTCTCGCCAGAAGATTTTGTCCAATTTTGAGGAGACTTCTTAAATGGAGCCAGTTCAGATCATTGTATAATGTCTTACCGGGAATTACGCCATTGTAAGTCACGGTCGTTTTGTTTTGGTGTCAGTGGATACCGTGTTGAACTCATGAACAGGTGGTCGTAAGGTCGAATCCGGAGACCCGCTGCAGGCTTTGTCGCGTTGGATCCCGACAGCCCTGGTCAGGCGGGTAGGCGACCCAGCATGGGCCTGGAAAAAAAAATGTTTGTCCCGACCCTTCCAGGGGTTTCTCTTGGATAGTCTCTCTCTCTCTCTCTCTCTCTCTCTCTCTCTCTCTCTCTCTCTCTCTCTCTCTCTCTCTCTCTCTCTCTCTCTCTCTCTCTCTTAAAAGTAGGCGGAGAGGTTCATCTCTGTATTCTTGGGAACTGAATAATATGAGAAAGTTCTTCGTAGGGTCTTGGAACTGAAAGAAGTAGAGAGGTTTCTTGTTTCGCTTTTGGGAACTGAATGATGTGAGGAAGTTCTTCGCAGGGTTTTAGAACTGAAGGAAGTAAAGAGGTTTCTTGCTTTGCTTTTGGGAACTGAAGTGAATACTATGAGGAAGTTCTTCGTAGGGTTTTTGGAACTGAAAGAAGTAGAGAGGTATATTGCTTTGCTTATAGGAACTGAATTCTATGAGGAAGTTCTTCGTAGGGTTTCTGGAACTGAAAGAAGTAAAGAGGTTTCTTGCTTTGCTTTTGGGAACTGGAGGACGTAGAGACTCCTCTCAGTGGTCTGTTGAGCTCAATTAGAGAGGTTTCTCTTTGTATTCTTGTGAACTGAATGATATGACGAAGTTCTTCGTAGATTTTTTGGAACTAAAAGAAGTAGAGAGTTTTTTTGCGTCGCTTCTGGGAACTGGAGGAGGTGAGGTTCTTCGCAGTTCTAAGGAACTGGAACAGATGGAGGTAGAGAATTTTTTTGCCCTTTTCTTGGGAACAGAATGATACAAAGCTTCTTTGGTCTTTTCCATGGAACTAAAACTAAAGGAAGTAGCGATATTTTTCGTTGTGTTTTTGGTAATTAGAGTTACTACAGGAGGCCAAGGGACATCACGCTGTGTTCCTGGGAACCGAAGGAGATAGGTTATCCCTACTGTTCTAAGTGGTAGAGAGGGTCTCCTGGAACAAGAGGTACTTCAAAGGCAGTTCCATATACATCACCATCATCGGCAGTCCATCGGTTTTGAATGAAGACTGCGGTGTGAGGGAGTTGATGATTTTTCTAATTGGCAAACTCTTCTGTGGGCCATTAGTCCTGCCTTTGAGAAATTGTGTCTTTGTTGGTGGCACATCAAATAATATTCTACGTATTTTTGTTGAGAAAACAAAATATTTTACTACAGTGATTTTACGGCGGAAAAAGTTCTGGAGGCAGGCGGCTCCGCCGAGTAATCAAAGGTTGGAAAAATATCCCAATGTGATAACCCCTTGACGCGGGTTACTTTTATTTATTTGTTTATTTATTTATTGAAATGCTGCAGCCTCTGGGCAAAACAAGATCTTAAAGGATTGTGACCTTGTTTCGTCGTAACCGGTCAGGAACTCCCACACTTTCACCCACACTCAGATAAGTCAAGTCATTTGACAGAACATAGTTTGCGTTGAGTGTATAATCGGACTGAAAGGCAAACCTTACATTACGGCTTTAGTTGGTTTGGCCGGGAACAAGAGTACCTACGTTTGAGCCTCAGCCGAGTTATGTCTTTACCCAGTGTAATAATTCTGTCTCTGCACGTTTAAGCACAGTTTTTGTATTTGTACTTGTATTTCAACAAGAACCCACTGTGTTGGATAAGAAGAAATGAAATAGATGATATCCATATATTTCGATCACATTCTTGGTGAAATTTACGAATGTGTTATGACATTACTTTGTAGTTGTACTTGTATATTTCATGGTAGTATGTGCGTGTGTGCGCGCCCCCGCGCTCGCGTGTGTATCTATATATATATACATAAACATCCACTCCAGTGTGCATAAGTGATGGGACATATGATGGCTTCACCCCCAGCCTTCTCACTCTCGGATAAGCCATTCCAGTGTCGAAAGATCCTCACAGCCATTACGTGATCATGATAAGGATAGGTCAGTGTATTCCCTGAGTGTCGAGGATTAGGAGGGTTGGGCATTGTTATGCCAACAACCTACAGCACATCATGTAACCACCGAAGCTCTACACACGTGCGTCCCATGACAAGACCTCGAGGTCATTTATACATGTACAATATGCTAATAGTTGTACATTAGCGTTTGATTACCCTCATTAACCCTTCCTACATGTAGTCCAACATGGATACACGGGGGCTGCGTGTGTCTGTTTGTATGTGTGTACGCGCTTGTGCGTGATTGGAAGTACATGTACTGTATGTATGTGCATGTGCGTAATGTATGCGTGTGTCAGTGTGCCTTTGATAATGTGTGTGTGTGTGTGTATGCGCGCGTGTGTGTGTGTGCGTGTGTGTATGTGTGTGTGTGTATGTGTGTGTGAACGTGCGACCCCGTGCTAGTGCAAATTGACATACTTTATTTGTGAGTCCATACATATATGTTTTTATGTATGTATACTAACAGTTGTGTATGTGTAGGTGTCTTTCCGTACTTGCGTGCAGCTTTGCTTGTTTAGGCGCGCACCGGTGTGTAGGTAGGCGAGTGTGCGCGCGCGCGCGCGCGTCCTTGCATTGCGTGCTTGCTTACACCTTTTCTTCCCCCTGCACCTGTGGCCAGTCCCTTTTTATCGCTTCGTCATTAACCACAGTATTTGATCACGGGATGCAAACAAATCCCCTTTGATGTGCTCTGAGCTCTTTTTAGCTCCCCTACATCAGAAATAGGATCCATAGACGTATTACCTGTTCTCTCTTATTAGGAGCCAGTTACCATTCCTGGACCGATAGTTACTTATTTAATTCTGACCAACGCCAAATTACTTCATTCGTAAGATGGGTGGGGGGGGGGGGTTCGTCTCAATAACCCACACCCTACCTCTCATTTTGTATCAGGGGCCACACGTTTTTTTTTTTTTTTCATTCCAGACGATCTTATTCAGCTGTGTGGGACCATTTTCCGTTAGTGAAGAGGTTAGCATTTGTTTGTGTCTTCTGTAAAGGCGTTATCCTACTGGGCCATTTTTCATCTGACTGTGGGAGCAGATTTGCAGCCCGCAGCTTTCGGGGAGGAATCTAGTGTGCTTGAGAATTTCTGCATGTTGGCCTCCACGGATCTCCCGATGCTGATGGCTTAGAATTAAAGTGCATGGTGGTTGATAAAAATGTATCTCTATTCACTGGGACCCATTCAGTGTTGTATATGTGTATTTATATATATATATATATATATATATATATATGTATATGTATATATATATATATATATAAATATATATACATATATATATATATATATATATACATATATATACATATATATATACATATATATATATACATATATATATATATATATATATATCTATATATAGAGAGAGAGAGAGAGAGAGAGAGAGAGAGAGAGAGAGAGAGTTTGCCACAGTGATTTTACGGCGGAAAAGGTTCTAGAGGTGGATGGTACTGGTGATTAATTGGAGGTTAGAGGAAAAATAGCTCAGTGTGATAACCCGTTTAAGGCATTTAAAGGCAAGGAGTTTACTGCAGGACCCAGGTGCAGCTGAAGCCGTCACTTTTACCTCGTCTGCTCGGAGGAGACGAGCCGAGTGGCTGGATATGAAGATACAAGAATATAATGTAAGAACGGAGGAGACTGCAGGAGACCATAAGACCTACACTGGGCAGTTCCATGCTCCTTACCGCCTTTCAACCCTCTCCATAAAGTTATCTGATATTCTCTTAAAACAGCCGATAGCTTCAGCGCTCGCTACATGGTTACTAAGTCTATTCCATTAGTTAACCAGTCTGTTAGTAAACCAGTTCTTATCTATTTCCTTCTGAAATCTTAATTTGTCCATTTTATATTCATTACTGCGATTCCTGCCCTGCTGTCTTAATATGATGACCTTGTCTGCATGACCCTTGTTAAAGCCCTTGCCCCATTCGAGTGCCTCTATCAGATCACCCCGCACTCTTAGTCTTTCGAGAGAAATTAAGTTAAGGTGCCTAAAGCTTCGTTGACAGGGGGCTAGTTTAGTAGCCGCTAGTGTTAGTGACTTCTAAACTACCCCTCTACTTGACCAATGTCAACGGGAAGCTAGTAAATTTGTCTCCAAACTATCCTAGCGTCAGCATTCACCGGGTAAGTTAACTTGCAGCAGCTAACATTAGCGGCTACTAAATTAGCCCCGTGTCAACGAAGCTTTAGACCCAGTATTTGAGTGAAAACGAACCCAGTTTCCGTGAGCGGTGTTCTTCACCTGAATCAAATTGTATGGCAGTAACCAGAATCCCAGTAGAATTCGATTTGCGCAAGTGTTGCTCCACATGGGCCCACCTGAGTGCGTAAAGAATTTGTTGATGGGTAGAATGAATGTGTAAATGATAAGAACATTGATGTGTTAAACACCATATGAGGACGGAGCCTTTATTTGTACGACGTTTCGCTTATTACAGCTTTTTCAAGTACTTGAAAAAACTGTAATAAGCGAAACGTCGTACAAATAAAGGCTCCGTCTTCATATGGTGTTTAACTCGTCAATCTTGTCGGCAACTGCCACTTTCATGATAAGAACATAAGGATGAAGGAGACTGCAAGAAACCATGAGGCCGACACGGCAGTTCCATATCCCTTACCACCTTTCATCCCTATTCCTAGAGTTACTTAACCTCTTAAAACAACCACTTGTTTCAGCGTTCACTACAATGTTACTAAGTCTGTTCCATTCGTTAACCACTCTGCTCAATAGAGACTTTCTCAGAGCCGAATTAAATAGTTTGGTGTTTAGCCAAAATAAGATCAACACTGTATAAACGGCTTATTGAACTCCAGGAAGTCTTAGGTCCAATTCACACCATATCCTCGTTTACACGGGACGAGTTGAGAGGCAAGTCAAGTGTGCAAGTCACTTAAACTGAAAAGGAGAGCGAGCAAGTACATGTTCACACAGTCCTCTTATATCTGACTTGGCCTGTATGAACACGTACTTACTCGCTTTTTTTCTCCAGTTCAAGTAACTTGCACACTTGACTTGCCTTTACAACTTTCCCCGTGTAAACGAGGCTTTGTAGTGTGAATCGGGCATTCGTTGATTTACCGCTCGCGAAGACTGAATAACCTCGTCCGACGATTTGTCACCGCAGTGAACGGGTTAAGGAGTGAAGTGCGAAGGACAATGGAATAGGTTCTCTTGTGCTGGTGGCGTAATCGGTAGCGTGCTGGTCTCGCATTCTCCTAGTTATGAGTTCGAATCCCACAATTTTCTCCGATTTCCAGCAGTGACTGTTACCTGCCCCAAACAGCCCACAAAGCGCATAGGGCAAGCGTGACGGCTTCGATACCAGCTACTCAGAGTCTCCTGGCGTAGGCTCCTCACCTTCTTCATCTTCTCTTGCAGACATGACTAAGAAGATTCATGCTTTTTTTATATTCAAACCTGAAAGTTCTCTTTCTTAGAGGATTAACACTCAGAGAATGGGCTTAACAACTATCAAGACCCCTAATTAGAGGCCTAGAAGCCCTCTTGAGGGGTTTAGAGTTTGTTTTTGAGGCTTGAAGATACTCTTAGAGAAATTTTCTAAGTGTCCGTTACTTGGTTTTGTTTACTGTAAGATCCTTGGTTGTTATAAGCCCCATTGCTATTGAAGGTGTTGCCACGTATATAAATAACTTTTCCAGGTGGCAGACAAAAGAAGTGGGAAAAGCGCTGAAACCTTTGGTTGTTTTATGAGAATGTTAGATAACCTTATAAATGGGGATGATAGATGGTAATGGACACGGAACTGCATTGTATAGGCCTTATGGTCTCTTTTCCTCGTGCCGCAGAGATGAATAAAACCAATCGGTCAATCAACCAATCATCCATTCTGAGTCCACTGCTGTACAAAAGCCTCTTTCATATAATTTCATGACTCGCACGACTGCGCCAACCTCTGCCACATAACTCCTGCAAACTTCTCTATCTCGTTTCCCCCACCTCCTGTCTGGTCTCCCTCTTACACGCTTCCCTTCTCGTGGCGTCCACTCAGTAACACACTTGCTCCATCGCTTATCATTCGTTCGCGCTAACTTAGCTGTGCAACGAACAAAACAGCCTTGCATTCATCGGAATAAAAAGACGAGCGTCACCCGGCACAGAAAGGGTTAAAAAATGGCCAGGATCAGCCCGGGACTGTACCGCATATCGTCTGGCAGATGGTGCGGTTACGCTGTCACATTTCATTAGAAGTCGTATGAGGAAGAACACTGATGCGATTCCTCTGTATGTCTTCTGTATCTCTCTCTCTCTCTCTCCCTCTCTCTCTCTTTCTCTCTCTTTCCCTCTCTCTCTCTTTCTCTCTTCCTGTCTCTCCCCTTCCCTCTCTCTCCCCTCCCTCCCTCTTCCCTCCCTCTTCCCTCCCTCTCTCTTCCCTCCCTCTCACTCCCCCTCCCTTCCTCTCTCTCTCTCTCTCTCTCTCTCTCTCTCTCTCTCTCTCTCTCTCTCTCTCTCTCTCTCCTTTCTCTCTTTTAACCAACTTAACTGAGGTCAATATGTATCCTGTAGGACTGTTCTCCCAACGTGGTCCGTCCGTTTTTCTATTATTACTTTTTTCAGCTGCTGCTGAAGCTACGAATTGCTGTGCACAGAAATTGAGAAATCAGAGACTAAACGTACTGTCAGATGGATTGCCGTAACCATTAGCAGATGCTCGAATGGGCAGTTTGGCTGGCGTTGCAGTTCAGCTGAATATTTATCGGCTGTGGAAACGGTTCTATTATGCTCTCATTGCGCATGTAGTGGAACATGTAAATAGGTGGTGGTTAATACAGTGATAACAGTGATGAGGTTGGATGAGGTGCAAATGGATTTATATATTTATTTATTTTTAATGAAAGTTTTTTAGTTCTCTATCTCCCTATCTCTCATATGTATCCATCTATTTATGTGTGTGTGTGTGTTTGTGTGTGTGTACACACACACACACACACACACACACACACACACACACATATATATATATATATATATATATACATACATACATACATACATACATACATACATACATACATTGCTTGCGGGTGTTTTTTTGGACCAACCAATTTAACTCGTGACGTGAAATAACTAGACTATATCTACGACTGAGAGCATTCATTCGGTAGCTCCAAGGGCAGAGAGGATCAAACTAATTCACACACTGATGTATTGTGGTGAAGAAGAATACAATGAATTTATATCCAATTGTTGTACCAGGATACAATATATGGCTTCACACATACACACACACACACACACACACACACACACACACACACACACACACACACACACACACAAATACACACACACACACACAAATACACACACACACACATACACATACACATATACACACACGTATACTCAAACACACACACAGGCACACACACAGACACACACACACACACACACACACACACACACACACACACACACACACACACACACACACACACACACACACACACACACACACACACACTCACACACACATACACACACGTATACTCAAGCACACACACACACATACACACACACGTATACTCAAGCACACACACACACACACACACACACACACACACACACACACACACACACAAGCAAGTCGTCCTTGAGCCTCAAGTCTTCACTTACCCGTTCACCTCTGCATTCCTTCCACAGACAGACAGACAGCCAGATAAACAGACAGGCAGACAGACACACACGCACACTCATACACACGGGAATCATGGAGGGCCGATGCTAAGTGTTCAAAGCCCGAGCATACCATCACATAATCAATCAAGGCCCTGGGGGTCTTTCATCGCATCCAGTTGGGATCTTCCCTATTTACGCGCTATTCCAGCTTAATACGCTGGAGCCTTTTCAGCCAAACTTCCACGGCACCACCGTCAGGCCAAATCAGGCCAGACCAATTCTCTCTTCCCCGAATTCAGACCGCGTATGTTTGGCCCCACGCCCCATGTTCACTCCCTTCCTCTGTGTAACTGAGCCGTACCCATCAGTCATTTTCACTTAACCCTTCTGCTGCCAGGTGGGTGAAACTCAACCAGCTGTTAAAACAATCCACTATCGAGTGTGCGCTAACTTGACCTATTCATTTGACCACGCCAAAACCATCCACGGAAACACTTCGTGACAGATTGTCAAGTAGATTAGTCACTAAAATATTTTTGTCCTCCCCGCCTCATAACCAGATCTAGACTCGTGAAAGAATAGGTCATTTTGTCAATTAACCAGGGTGCGTGAAAATAGGCGACTTCTGGATTGATTGGTCGATACCCCCGCTAGGTCGGAGAGTCCACCCACCCTCTTCCTTTGCATAGAATCCCTCGTTCTTGCCCAAAACAAAACGCAGGAAGTCCGTCACAGTGTTGTTGGGGGTAAATGAGACCCCTAAAAGAGACCATTGAGCAAACCCCCCTTCCCTTGCTGCATCTCATCGTCAGACCCAATGAATAGATCACTTCGTAACCACGCCAGCCTTTCAACCCCCCCTCCCCCCCTTTCCTCATGCATCAGCCCTTCAGACCCAGAGAATAGACCCGGGAGCCCGACCGCCGACCGCCCCCTATCACCACCTGGCAGCTTGATTTTCCGTCCATTCGCGTCGGGTTCTGAATTTTCCATCCCGTCCTCATTTTTGCCGCGGCGGCAAATTAATGTTGGTGGAGCCATAATACCCGAACAAACAAGCTGGAGCCTGGGACTCCGCCGCCGACGAGGGTATATTCGTATGGCCGCGATTTTCAACCCATGGTCGAGGGACTGATGCAAGAGGATCCCGGAGGTTGTCGGAGTGAGGGGGGGCGGGAGGTGTTTGTGTGTAGGTGGGGGTAAGGGAGGGTCACAGACCATAAAACGAGTTTTAATTTGTGGCTATTAGATGATTTTATTTAGTGCTGAAGTAAGCTTCAGGATATTAAGGAACAGAATTATATAAGCAGGGTATCCATGAGCAAACAGGTCGAGAGCCACGTGAGGTGACGGAAACGGTGATGGTGGTGGCTGTAATGGTGGTGATTATATGATAGCATTAGTGGTGGTGGGTATGTTTGTTGAAAGTTGTGGCCATTCGGGTGATTAAAATGATGATAAGGATGGTGAAGAGAGTGGCATTGGTGATATTGGTACAGAAGATAGAAATTTTGGTGACAGCTGAGGTTGCGGTGGTGGCAATAGGGATGATCACACTAGTGGCGTTAATGATGGTACTCGTGATGATGGTGACGGTAGTGGCTTTCATGTCGTGTTGTTACCAATGGTAATGGTGCACAAGTAGGGTTGTGATGCCCCCAGGTGTCCTGGGTGTGGGGGTGTGGGTGGGGGTTGAAGGTGAGGCTGCTGGGTTGGGTTCTGCGCAGGGCTTTAGAAGTGGCGGCGGTGATGGTGGTGGCAGGGTGTGATTTTAGTGATAGCCCTGTGGTGGTGATAGTGAGGGTTGTGCAGTGGTGGTAGTAGTGGCAAAGGCGGTTGTGAGTGTGGTGATAATTGGAAAGGCTTTGGTTGATAATTTTGGGACTTTGATGGTCCTGATGTTTATCCCTTGAATACAGGTTTCGTTTAACTAAATAAGATCGCCCGGTGGTTATAGAAATAAAGGTGTTATCACACTGAGTTATTTTTCCTCCGACTGTTGGAACAGATTTGCAACCCGCAGATTTCGGGAAGGAATCTGATATGCTGGAGGAAAATAATTTTCCTCCTCCATATCAAATGACATTCTATGTAGATTGTTGTGAAAACAAAATAGTTTGCCGCAGTGATTTTACGGAGGAAAATTTTCTGGAGGTTGGCGGTACCGCCGATTAATTGGAGGTTGGAGGAAAAATAGCCCAGTGTGATAACACCATAAGACTTGTATGTCGCTTTCAGCAGTGAATTTCTTAATCAAGATCATTTCTAAACCCTTGGCTGCAGGAGCCTTCCTTTAACGGAATGAGCCTGTTTGACGGCAGCTAGTTAACTCGTAAGTCATTTTTGCCAGTAACTGTGTTCAACAGAGTGACGCTTAGAAGAGGACTTGGGGGAAAAAGATCTTAAGTATATAAGAATGGAAGAAACTGCAAGAGACCATAAGACCTACACTAAGCAGTTCCATGTCCCTTACCTCCTTTCCTCCCTATTCATAAAATTATATCATCTTTTCTTAAAACAACCAATTGTTTCAGCTTTCACTACATGATTATTAATTCTGTTCCATTCGTTCACCACTGTTAGTAAACCAGTTCTTGCCTGTTTCCTTCTTAAGCCTAAAATTGTCTAATTTAAATCCATTACTGCGAGTTCTGTGCTGCTGGACTCTTCGTTCGGTCGAAATCCGCATCGGCCAAGGTTCCACTCTTGGACTAAATATAATTGTTAATCATTTGTCATTGCTTAAACTACACAAATTTTCATTTTGTTGAAGCGGTAGCGAAAGTTCCATTGAGAAAGGTAACGAAGCTGATGATTGTGACGCTATGCCTATATATGTATGTATATGTGTGGGTGTGATTCACCATAGTCTTGGATCACGTGTTGGACTCGTGATCAACAGCTATTTCCGTCCCGGAAGAGAGCTTAGAGCTCATATATGACCGATCTATGGGTAATACTGTGACCTTACACGCACACACACACACACACACACACACACACACGGTGGCGGATTGGTAAAGCACTGGCCTCACAAGCCGGAGAACCGGGGTTCGATTCCCCGGCCGGGCGGAGACAAGTTGGGTTTGTCTCCTTTCACGTGTAGCCCCTGTTCACTTAGCAGCGAGTAGGTACGGGACGTTAGTCAAGGAGTTGTGACCTTGCTGTCCCGGTGTGTGGAGTGTGAGTGGTCTCAGACCTACCCAGAGATCTGCTAATAATGAGCTCTGAGCTCACTGGCCGTAGGGTGGTGTCTGGCTGTCTCGAAAAGAGGCTGCAGCAGATCCGAGGTGAATACACACACACACACACACAACTCCCCGCCCACGAGAGTTGGAGTAACGACTCTCAGCGATACTGAATTTATTTCAGCCCTAGGCGGGATTCGAACCCGGACCGCCGTAGTGGAGGCTGCGAACGCCAACCACTGCGCTATCGAGTCGTGATAATGGTATGAATGTGTGTGTGCATCTATATATATACATATATATATATATATATATATATATATATATATATATACACATCATTAAAAGTGATGGCTAGTTGTGCATTAATTATTTTCTTAAAGGTATTTTCCATATACCTTATAGATTTGTGTTCCTTAGAAAGGAAATTTATGACTTGGCTGTATGTATTCATATTAGCTAGATCGCGATTTCGGGTTCAAGACCCTTCTTCAGTACATATAGGGATGTTCTTGTTAGGATAAGAATTAATCCGATGAGTCTTGTTAAAGTTCTCAATTTTGTACTAGAGTTTCTTACTTGCTAATCACTTTGGGGGAGGTCACCTGGTATATCGGGCAGTGACGAAATGTCACGTGCACTGGAGAGACATAACACCATAAATGCCAATACGAGACAAAGCGCCACTAGTGCAAATACGAGACAAATCGCCATAACCGCAAGCATGCCACATTCCGCCACAACACGAACCCGGAGGCTCTCCAGTTCACGTGACATTTCGCCACTGCCCGAAATACCAGGTAACCTCCCCCAAAGTGATTAGCAAGTAAGAAACTCTAGTATAAACCTTAAAACTGTAACAAGACTCATCGGATTAATTCATATCCTGACAAGAAGGGTATTGAACCCGATATCGCCATCTAGCTAATATGGCTACATACAGCCAATTCATAAATTTCCTCTCTAAGGAACACCAATCTATAATAAGGTGTATGGAAAATACCTTTAAAAAAATGATTAATGTACAACTAGCCATCACTTTTAATAATATATGTATTAGAGAAAAAATCCTGCCCAAATACACTTATATATATATATATATATATATATATATATATATATATATATATATATATATGTGTGTATATATATATATATATATATGTATGTATGTATATGATACGTGTGTGTGTGTATGTGTATATACTGTATTTGTCACCGATTCCAATTATTTCAAAACAATCTGGAATCGGAACGAATTTTTCCTCTCGTGGTTCAAGTTCTTGCTGCTGCTGCAGCTTGTGTTGTTAAAGGGTTATCACGCTGGTCTATTTTACCTCCCACATCCTACCTCCAACGTCAACATTACTAGAATATGACTTCGCTTACAGAAATCTAGACTTCTCCAAGACCATTTCAACAATATGTCTAAAATTCGTATAACTTTACATCCTCTTTCAGCTTTGCTACGTATGACCGAAAGATGATTTGATATTTGGGAATTAAAAAAAAATGTAACCGAAGTCGTTTTCACTCAAACGAACTCTCAACTATCGGCGCTGGTGAAGCTCAGTGTGATAACACCTTTAGTGGTGGAGGCGGTGAAGATGGTGGACGCAGAGAGGGAGAGAAGGATGTCATATTGCTTAGATATTTAAGTGAATGTGTAAACTAAGGATTGTTTGATGTCCAATGTGTTCTTCTTTATCGGTGTTGGTCTAAATAGTGCAGGGGTAATATATATATATATATATATATATATATATATATATATATATATATATATATATATATATATTATATTTATTTTTTATTGTTATTATTATTTTTTTTAATACAGCTGACCAGATAACTGAAAGAATGACAAGTTCGGGTCGCATAACCATCTCGTTCAGTACAGTACAATGAATACACAAAAATTAAAAGTAATCAACATAAGTATTTACCAAAACACAAAATATGTACAGTGAGACGGCGGGTCGGATGAACTGACCTCGCGGGCCATAGTTTGATAATCCCCGAAGTAATGAAAGAACTCGGCTGAGAGAGTGCCCCAGTCCGCAGTGTATCGAGACAGGATCCTTCCGTCAGGTAATGACCCAAAGCGAAATATAAAAAGTAAATGGCACCGTGTACTTATTGCGAAACTTGAATGAAGACAAAGAACACAGCAGTCACATTAGACTTTATCCAGAATGGTCTGATTATTTATATGAATAATTAATGATAGATTAAAATTTGCTGTTCACTCGAGCGGTGGTTTAAGTTGTATTTGTCAATTAGGAAGGTTTGCTAATCACTGTATTTCTTTATCTAGAAGACGTGTAATTAGAGTGGTCGCTTTATCTTCTCCATATTGTAATGATTCAAGTTCGCTTGATGTAACAAATGGGGTGGGCGGTCCCGACTTCTTGATTGGTGTAACAAGCTGGACTGGTAGGAGTATTATAGTAATGGGTCGTTTAAATGGCACAGACATCGCGTTCATCATGGCGGTAGGCAGTTTCGTTCATCAGAGGAGACTTTTTTGACTGAGAGACTTGGAATTACCTTATGTTAATTATCGGTCTATGCTGCATCCTCTTTTATTTTTCTGACAGAAGCTTGCTGCCTTGGTTCCTGACAGCCCTGGCCAGGCGGGGAGACGACCCAATGTCGGCCTAAAAATATTAAAATCTGTCCTATGGGTTCTACTTGCTTTTACATTAGCTTATGTCCTTCTGGACTTGTACATATGTCATAAAAAGTCCTGCCACCTCACTTGAATTTGTTTGCGATTATTATATTGACCGGTTGCACTTTTCGTAGTTAACTTTAATCTTTAGATTAGTGCTCAGGTGGAACACAACCTCTGCGCAACGGGAGCCTTAGGTGGTATCCTCACGATCGCATTAAAGAGACGCGATAGATTTTGAACAGTTTTAACCATTGGTGAATGGACCTAGTTTGAGCTCCGTGCAGCCTGGATAATGTCCTTAAGCTGAATGAAATATCTTGGACAAATTTAGATTTGAAAAGAAATAGGCAAGAACTGGTTTACCAACCGAGTGGTTAACGAATGGAATAGACTTAGTGACCATGTGGTGAGCGATGAAACTATTGGTTGTGTTAAGAGAAGGTTAAATAATTTTATGGATGGAGGATGATAGTTGGTAATCGACATGGACCTGCCTAGTGTAGTCTCCTTCATTCTTATATTCTTATGTTAAGTTCGCTACAGGGTTCAAGGGGTTTATTTTATAAATTTAACCACTTTAGCACGGCGACGGCCTGTGCAGATTTTATTGTGGCTAACGGGAAGACGAAGGGTAGAGACGCCCCCACAGAATTCATGGTTTGGGCGAAATTCATAGAATCTGTCGAGAGTTGTTTGGAATGGGAAGGGTGGCTGCATGGGAGCTTGCTTGAAGAGACCATGTGGACTGGTGCCCGCGCGTGATTGAAGCAACGCGCCCCCTGGCGTATGCCCCGAATTGATGACAGTTTTGTGTAACAGAGAGGAATCAGTGACCAAACGCTGTAACGTAACAACGCCATACGTTGTAATCTAACGTCATCCGGATGTAATTACGTCACAGACGAGGCCCGACTGGGCGTCATGATGTTACGGCCGTTGCTATGACAACGTCGACATGCAGGTTACTCACTGGGTTGCTCACCTCGCTCTCTTTCTTTGCAGATAAGGTTCAGCGCCACAACGAACTCATCGATCAAGGCATCACAGATCCCGGTAAGTGTTGCAACGTGTTCCTGTGTAGATCCACTACCTAAAACTTATAACATTGATTGCTGAATATCATAGGTTGTCTTGCAAGAGAAAGGAAAGGTTTGTACAGTATAATGCATTTGTTCGGCAGCATCTTAGAGTAGAGAAGTTATATTTGTTGCGTTAGAAGGAACGATTGTGTGATGATTGCCATGCTTCTTGTTGGTTGGATTTCCGTCTCGTTACTCTGTGCCGGCTGTTTGCCTTTTACCGGCTTGTTATTTATTGCATAATCGTCACCTTCTGTTGCATTATATATATATTTCCAAAATTTCGTTGATCGGAAACTGTTTCATAGTTGCCAGCATTTTTTTTTTTTTTTGGGGGGGGGGCGGTTGCCCATAGATCTCTCGATGAAAAAAAATTGGACTGTTGACAGTTTCGTCTGTGGATCTCGATGCGGCCAGTTAGGAGGAGGAGGAGGAAACGAGGAGTTACCTTTACATCAAAAAGTCATGGAAATAAAGTAAAAGTTAATAGAGGTCTGAGGCCCGGTCCGGTGACCAAATGCCAGCCACTCGGGTTGAAGACGAGCGTGTTGATGGGTTCTGAAGACGGACCTCAGAGGAGTATGTCCTTCCTGCAGAACTGCCACGTGCAGGAAACCCATCGTTGCCCCCCTCCCTCTCCCCCGTCCCCCTCCCCGGGTGCTCCCTCGTGGTCCCTTACTTCCAGATCGACTCTCTGCCTCTTGCCATCTCGAGGTCACCTTCAATTATCTTATGATAATTAAAGGCGTTATCACACAGGGCTTCCACGGGCTTTGTCAGCGCCGACAGTTAAGAGTTCGGTTGAGTAAAATTGACTTCGGTTACAATATTCAATTTTTCGAATCTCCAAATATCAAATTATCTTTTTATCATATATAGCAAAACTGAATAATGAACTAGGAGATTATAAACCTATACGAACGTTAGATATACTGTTGAAATCTTTTTAGAGAAGGCTAGATTTCTGTAAGCGAAGTTATTTTGTAGTTATTCAAATGGAGATTGGAGGGAGGATGTGGGACGAAAAATCACTCAGTGTGATAACCCGTTTAAGATGGTATATATATATATATGTGTGTGTGTGTGTGTGTGTGTGTGTGTGTGTGTGTGTGTGTGTGTTTTACGCGGCGAACAGCACGTCGTTTTCTATCGTGATTCCCGACCTGCGCCAAAATCCAACAGAATTACCTTGATAATTTACATTTTTTTATTATTGTAATATTATCTTATATAATTTTGGGTCATTTGGTTTTATCCAGGGTATTTATTTTGTATATATATTTTCCTGTTTATTTAGGCATCTATTTACTTATTCTGTGATATAGATTTCCATTTGTTCCGGGGTACCTGTCCGTGCTCTATGTCATCATGTTCTTTTGCGAATATCATTCTCACACTGGAATGGAAGATCTATCTATATAAATCTATATACCAAAGGCTCCCTTATAAGGGAGATAGCTATGTCAAAAGGGAAGTATTTACTCCCACCCATTCCACTCCCATCCACCACCCTTTCCTCCCTCTCATCTTAGCTCCTTGTGGATGACAGGTCACCCCTGTATCCCGCCCACTGCCCTGGGTCAGAAGTAGTGTAGCAAGGCACAGTATATCCATAGCAAGGACGCTTCACTTAATCGACGATCCCCCCCCCTCTCCGTCCACGTATGCAGAAAAAGAAGAAAATACAAGAGGATATCTTCGACAATTATGCATCGTTAAAGTCCCGGCCAGGGAAGTCTGCATCTTATTTTTAGCAAACTCCCTTTAGCATGAATATATGAAATTGCACTCTAGCGGAAGAGTTTGGGGTAAAGATGTATTGTTTTAGCCCCAGTCTCGCTCAGTCTATCCATTGTACATTTGTGGCTTTAAAAGCTCGGCTATTCACCAGCTCTTCCTCGAGCACGCGGTGGAAAGTACGTCTGCGCAGATACATAAGAAGAAGAAGAAGGAAAAAAAAAGGGAGTTAAAGAAGTACCCTTTTGTTCTTCGTGTGGCTGGAGGGGCCGTTCCAGGTAAAACGCTATCTCCCCCATTGTGATCAACGGGGTTGTCTTCGACACTCAGTCCTCGCAACAATAAGAGTTTCACCCATTTGTTGAGTCAAGTCGGGCTGAACGGGCGCTGACACCCCGCTGATGTCAGCTTCTTCATCATCCTTGCTAGAGAGTGTCCACGGAACTGAGTAATATTGTCCGCCGAGAGCTAGGTTACAAATATGTCGAATGACCCGTTAGATGTGGATATATATATATATATATATATATATATATATATATATATATATATACATATATATATATATATATAAATGTATATGTATATATATAAATGTATATGTATATATGTATATATATATATATACATACATATATATATGCATATATATATATATATATATATATATATATATATATATATTAGATGGAGATAAGCTAAATAAAGCATTTAAGGGATAGAGATCATCGCCAAGCCAAATAAAATGAATGGCTAAAGCTAGAAAAATACTAACCGGAAGCCCGTTAAAAGGCTAGGCCTTTGCCTTCACACGAACCAAAAAATCGTCTTTTTTTTTTTTTTTTTTTTCTATGAACCAACGGTAAAGGTACCGTGCCGTCGACGGCATCTAGCTCGTTGAAGGCTGCTTAAGTATTTGTGTGGACGGATAGAATCGGAACAAGAGTCACTTGGGATGTAGACCTTATGGTCTATTGCAGTCTCCTCCATTCTTATGTTCTTCAGTTGGTCATCAATCCTCTCAAGTTGTCATTTAGACGAGAGTGGAGAACCCGCATGGTATGTGAAGAGGGAATTCACTGTGGGCCTACAGAATGGCCAGCGAAAACAAGGGAGAATAGAGGGGATATAGTTACGGTAACAGCAAAGGGTAGGTAAGAATAGTTTGGGGCAGGTACAGTTGGGACTGGGGCGGGTGCGAATACCTAAGCGACAGTAGAGTATAGGGAGGAGAGCACGCCCAAGAGCAAACCGAGACGCAGGCGACACAGGCGACGCAGCACAGAGCAAAGGCAGACTTCCTGTTGCTGAATTGAAGTACAGTTTGAACTTCGCTCTCACTTGAAATGCTGTGGTAGTACATCTAGAAGTATTTCAAGTGAGAGAGAAGCTCAAACTGTACTTCAGCTCAGCAGCAGGAAGTCTGCCTTTGCTCTGTACTGCGTCGCCTGTGTCGCCTGCGTCTCAGTTTGCGCACAGGCTAAGGTGTAAAAAGGAAGGGAGGTAGACTAAGATGTCGAATGATAGTTATCGAGAATTATGATGAAAATTATAGATAAACTGAAGGGAAGACTTGCAGACCCAGGGGTGTGAGTGCTTGTCAAGAGGAAAAAAAATGAAGAGGACATGAGAGAACTCTTGTCACGATCCATGATTCTTCCATGAAATCATGGAGAGGAGGGTTCATTAACTGCATGAAATCGCGAAACGCCATCCAGAATAAAATAATCAAAGTGAGCAAAATTTCTTATAGGATTCTTCGATCTTGTGTGTGTGCGTGCGTGTGTGTGTGTGTGTGTGTTTAACTAACCATAGTAGAGGAACTAAGATGAGAGACAGGAAAGGGTGGTGGAAGGAAGTGGAATGAATGGGAGAGGGTACGTCCCTTTGGCTAGGCTACCTTCCTTATAAGGAGGGAAGCTATATAGCTACCTCCCTTATAAGGGGTGGGAAAGGTCTTGGTAGACATTTAGAACTTACCATAGTACAAGGGTGAGGGGAAGAGTCTTGTTAAATGAGACAGTCTGGTCCTTACCTAATCAAAGTCCTTGAAATGTACAAGAATGCTTTCTGATGATGATTCGGTTCAGCGTCGCGAACTCCCCCTATCAGGAGGCTAGGACGGTGCCCCTTACAGAGGACTTTGTACCGTGGAATTTAATGAATCATGCCCTTGGTCCAACTCGCTGGTGGCAAGGTTCGAACTACCGTCACCTCGACCTCGACTCCAGGTAGGGACGCTCCAACTTACCTTTGTAGGATAAAGAAAACTATTGCATAGTTATCAAGAACCTGATGGCCGTGGATAAGAAATACCCCGGAAGGACTACGCCGTAAAGAAATTAGATTATGTTTGCATATCGAAAGTAGTGGAAAGATTAATTCGAGAAAACTCGTCAAGAAGTGTGAGGTAATAAACATGAAGGCGAACAATTAAGAGTTGGATTTTTTATGGAATGTGAGATGATAAAAATGTGCATGGAGGAAAATATAAAGAAAAAAGAAAATAATGTTTGCAGATGCTGGGAGGTTGTGTATGACTGGAGAGGAAAAAAGGAATATATATATATATATATATATATATATATATATATATATATATATATATATATAAAATCACAAAGGCGGAGCATCCCAACAGGAGACCACTTGGTCCATATTAAGGTCGGATGCGAAAAAATTATAATAATGATAAATGAATAAATAGATAAATAAAAACTATAATAAAGTAAATAATATATGTATATTATATATATATATATATATATATATATATATATATATATATATATATATATATACACACACATACACTAAGTACGGTGGCCCCAGGCAAGAAAGTTTTTGCGATCGATCAAAGCCCTATTGGGTCAGGAGGTCGCCCCTTCACCCTTATGGACTCTTCAGGCCTAAGTAAAGGCGAAGTCGTCATAGTTTTAATGTCGCCATCATAAAGGGCCGAAAGAGCTTGGAGGCGCTGGTGGTAGAACGTGGGAGGAGAGCCGCCAGAAGAAATTTGGAGCAGAGACTGTGAGTAAAGAGGAGGAAGGAAAGGGACAAGAAGAAGGTGACATTGAGTTGGACCCGGAAGGAAGAAGGAGGAGGGAGGAGGATAGAAGGAAGAAGTAGAGATGAGGATGGAAGGATGAAGAAGGAGGGAGGAAGATGGAAGGAAGAAGGAGAGATGAGGATGGAAGGAAAAGGAAGGAGGGAGGAGGATGAAGAAGTAAGGAGGAGGAAAGAAGGAAGGAGGAGGAGGAGGGGGAGGACGAAGAATGTGTATGATGGGGGAAAGACGTGGCCAGGAATGTTGGAAAGTAAAGATAGGAAAATAAGATGGATGTGGATAATTTAAAGAGGAGATAAAAGAGAACATAGAAATAGTGGTGCAAGTTGAGCAATTTTTGTGTTAACAGTGTAGTTATGTAGAGAAGGATTGCAGAATTAAGAGAAGGAACGTAAAATTTAGAGTATAGGAATGTGGTTAAGAAAGAGAATGAGAATGTGGTTAAGAAAGAGAATAAGAACAGAAGAACGGGAAGGTGGGCAGAGACGGGGGGAGGGAGGGAAGAAGGAGGGGCACGGAGAGGGGGAGGGGGAGATGGGTGGGGGGGACTCCGGGAGCTTGACGGTTTTCTTAAGACAGCGTTGGGTAGCCGGCCGATATGTTGTAATATAAGGAGACGGAGGCAAAGGGTGAGGAGGGGAAACAGAAGATGGAAGAGGTAGACGGGGAGGGGGGAAGGAGGGCGAGAGAGAGAAGGACAACGAAGAGGATGCAGAAGAAGCTAAACATAACGGGAAAGGAAAGGAAGAAAAGGATGGGGTGGTGAGTTAGTGTCTCAGTGAGCCTGTGGTTGTGATAGGTTGATAAAGGAGACGAGGAGTAGAGGAGAAATGTAGGTGTGTAGAAGACGCACCATGATAAGGTTGGAGAAAAGAGGGGAGTTATCTGAAAGAAGAAGGGAAAGATGAGTAGATACATAGGCGACAGAATGTAATGCATTGCTGCACTCAAGGTGTATATACAAAGTGTTGTAAGGAATAGGGGAATATAAAGGAAACGGTAGTGATTAAGAGAGAGAAAGATAAATAGTGGGAGGAAACGGAGCGGTGGTAATAGAGAAAGAGAAGGAAAGAGAAAGAATAGGAATGAGAGGGGAGGGAGGGAGGGAGAGGGCGAGAGAGAGAGAGAGTGGAGAGGGAGAGAGAGAGAGAGAGAGAGAGAGAGAGAGAGTGGAGAGGGAGAGAGAGAGAGAGAGAGAGAGAGGGAGGAGAAGGAGAGAGAGAGATAAAGAGAGAGGACTTGGCGGTATGCAGAAGGCGGTGCTGGGGTGGCGGCATCTTTTGTGGGGCGGCCAGGCACCCAATTAACGCATCATCCGCCTCGCCGAGCACACGCACCGACCTTACTCCTCTTCCTTCTTGTCCTCCTCCTCCTCCTCCTCCTCCTCCTCCTCCTCCTCCTCCTCCTCCTCCTCCTCCTCCTCCTCCTCCTCCTCCTCTTCCTCCTCCTCCTCTTCCTCCTCCTCCTCCTCCTCTTCCTCCTCTCCCTCTCTTCCATTTTCCTCGTCCTCCTTTTATTCCTACTTCTTGACTTCCTCCTCCTCCTCCTCCTCCTCTTCCTTTTATTTTTACTTCTCCTTTTATTCCTACTTTTCCACAGCCTCCTCTTCCTCTCATTTTTATTTCTCCGTTTCCTCCTCCTCTTGTTCCACCTACTTATCATCCTTCTCTTATTCTTCCTCCTTATCCTCCTCTTATTACTCCTCATCCACCTCCTCTTCCTCCTCCTCCTCCTCCTCCTCCTCCTCCTCTTCCTCCTCCTTTATCTATTCCTCCTGTTGCTCCTATTCTTCTTGCTTCAGCACTGCCTATTCCTCTTCCATTCTCCTCCTCTTCTTTTTCTTCCTCATGCTTCTCCTCCTCCTCATTCATCATCAAATTCCTCCTCCCCCTCCTCCTCATCTCTCTCCTCTCCCTCCTCCTCTTCCTCCCCCTCCTCTTCCCCCTGATCCTCCTACTCCTCGCCTTTTATTCCTCGTCCTTCTCCTCCTCCTCTACCACTTCATCTTCTATTTGCCTCCTCTTCTTCCTCCTCCTCATCATCACCATCATTATCATCAATATCATCATCACTTTCCTCCCTTTCCTCTTCCTCATCTTCCTCCTCATCTTCGTCTATCCTCCACACCATCTTCTTTTTCATCTTCATCTCTCTTCATCCTCACCTTGATCCTCTTACTCTTCCTAACCTCTTCCTTCCTCTGCCTTTTCTTCCTCCTCTTCATCGCCTTTATTCTCATCATCATCATACTCCTCACCTTCCTCTGCCTCCTTCTCCCCGCTCCCCCTCCTCTTTCTCCTTCTCCTCCTCCTCCTCCCCTCCTCTTTCTCCTTCTCCTCCTCCTCCTCCTCCTCCCCTCCTCTTTCTCCTCCTCCTCCTCCTGCTCTTCGTCGCCGTCATCCTCATCTTCATCTTACTCCTCCCCCTCCTCTTCCTCCTCCTCCTCCTCCTCCTCCTCCTCCTCCTCCTCCTTTTCCTTTTCTTCCTTTTCGTCCTTCCCTTCCTCACCCGCCCGTGTTCCGTGTTTCCCATACCTTGTACCCGGTTGCCCCGGCTTGTTTTGAACATGAGCTCGTGTTAACGGGCCCTTGTCTAGGGATGTTGGACTCCTTCCGAGTCGATGTGTTTGCTATTAAGGGCCATTTACACGGTCAAACGGTTTGCCAAACCCGGTTTGTCAAACAAGTGTTTGAAGTGATGTTTGACTGTGTAAATGGGGGTACTTGGTTGTCAAACACGTTTGTCAAACGTATTTGACAACCAAATACCCCATTCACATGGTCAAACATCACCTCAAACAATTGTTTGACAAACCGGGTTTGACAAATCGTTGGACCGTGCAAATGGTCATTTAGAATGATGCGTGTGATTGAACAGACGCCGGTCGCTAAGTAAAGATTTCCGGCTCCGGTCGTGTAACTGTTGACAGGTTGCCGGTAGGACCGAACCGGTCGCAAGGCCTGAAAGAGAACAGTTATTTTAATTATATTACCGGTAGTAGTTCGCTGTCCGTCGACCTGTCGGTGTTACCAATAGTGTTTCTGGGACGATGATGATGGTGCTCTGCTGCCCCGTGTATTCCCGGACGCGGTGAGGAAGACTTCCGGTATTGCGTCTTGTACTGGTTGGTTTAACTTAACCCTGAGGCTGTGAGGAGTCTCTCTTTTATAAGGTTATCACACTGGGCTGTTTTTCCTCCGACCTCCAATTAATCGACGATACCATCTACATACATATACCAAAAGCTTTTTACCCCTACACGGGGGTAGCCAAAAAGAAAAGGGCATAGAAACCACTCCCACCCATTCCATTTCCTATATATTTCACTCCCCTCCACCCTCCTCCCTCCCTCTTATCTTGGCACCTCCACAAAATTCTCCGCCGTAAAATCACTATAGCAAACTATTTTGTTTTCTCAACAAAAATACACAAATTTTTATTTGATGTGCTGAAGGAAAATTGTTTTCCTCCAGCATATCAGATTCCTTCGCGAAAGCTGCGGGCTGCAAATCTGCTCCAACAGTCGGACGAAAAATAGCCCAGTGTGATAACGCCTTTAGATCGCCTGGTGTCATCCAGAAGAAATAAACTAAGTTCTGAAAAGTGGCTAAAGTACTATAAGACATGTTTAGCTTTGTGAGTGTGGAGGTGTCCTTTGGCCAAGAAGAATCCTTAAACG
>NC_134789.1:32594745-32622245 GCF_046742065.1 Oratosquilla oratoria
AGAATTATGACACGCCTTGTGGTATATTCATATGATAATAATATGTATTTGTACTAATTTTTTGTATGTGTTGAAAGAAGGATATTGGAACCATGTAGTGAGCGCAAAAACTATCGGTTGTTTTAAGAAAAGGTTCGAGAACTTCATGGATGGGGGTGGCAGGTGGTAATGGACATGGAACTGCGTAGTGTAGGCCTTATGTTCTCTTGCAGTCTCCTTCATTCTTATGTTCTTATGTTCTTATTGTTTTATGTTTATCCTTGTATTGTAACATGTTAAGGTTGTGAATGTTAGTGCTTTATAGATGCTTTGTTAGAATGTAATATTTTATGCCGATATGTTTTTGCATTTAGGTAGAAAAGTGATTAATTATTAATGACCGCATGGAAGCCACGTTTATTTATTTTTTAATTTTATTTATTTATTAATCTATTGGTATTATTTTTTATGTAAACATAGTAATGCGTCTTGGTCATGTATCTTCCAGATACTTACGCATATAATTTGCACTAATTACAAGACATTATACTAGGTCGGGTGCGTAAAAAATAAATAAAAAGAATAAATAATGGATAAGTAAATAAATAAATAAAATTAATAAATATTTGTAAATAATAAACAGACAGATAAATAATGATAATCTATAATAGATAATAGGTAAATCAAATAAAATAGAATTGAATAAATGGTAGGCAATACAGCATATTTCTTAGGTATTTATCTAAATGAATCTTAAAACTTCGAACTGTACTACATTCTACTGCCTCTGCAATATGAATTATTTTAAATTATAATTCAAAATGGTTATTTGTATTACATAATTATCTGCCATTGCCATCTTCTCGGCAGAGGAAAGACTTTTCGTTGAATCGAAAGAGTCGCGTAGGGAAACGAACTTGGTTCGAAACTCTGATGAATTGTTGATGGCCGCAATATGTTTATCTTAGAACTGATTTTCGCCAGCGCTCCTTCAAGGGTCTGTTTGTGTTAGTGTCGAAGTTGACAAGATTGAGATTCTTTGCTCACAAGTTTATATGAATGTTAAAATGTCTCTTTTGCATATGATAATGTGTAATCGAATAAGCCATTTTACTGTAGGTTACATTGTGTTTCAATCATTAGTCCGGAATGGAGTTTGTATTGTGTGCATACAGGTAATCTTCTTATAGAAGGTTGTTTTGAAAAGGATTGTAACTGTGCTCATTGTAAGTAGTTTTCTGGAATATATATATATATATATATATATATATATATATATATATATATATATATGTATATATATATATTTTTTCTTTTCTTTTTTTCCAAACAACATTTCATAAGTACTGTTTACGCTTGTCGGTATATGTACTTACGAAATCGTATACCCCAGTGGTTGCTCCGTTTGTGTGTGTGTGTGTGTCTGCATGTGCGAGCGCATGTGCGTTTGTAAATGTATGTATATATATCTGGGTGTATGCATAGGTGTTTGCAATCATAAACGTACGTGTGTGAGTGCATGACTTCGTGTATGCGTTTGTGCACGTGTGTCCGTGCGTTTGTGCCCGCGTACATGTACATCCAAGTATATGTGTGCTTGTACCTAATATTTGCTCTGATAAATTGTTTACCATCCGCAGAGGTGTCAGGAGTTGTTTTCTTTGGCTGTAAAAGTTGGGATGCTTGTGTACCAGATGTGCTCCCAAATTACCCAGTGTGTACACAGCCGAAGCAATTTGCATGATGCACACGTTCTGGCAAACACCATTAATGTATTACTTCAACACTTCCACGCCATACCTTGGATACACGCACAAGAACTTCTTCACATAAACCCATTTGGAGCTTCTTGAGCCCTCTAATACACAGAACCGATCAGGGGTCCTCTGAAATTTGAGACGTCAATTTGGAATGCCGTATTTTGTATGAGTGTACATGAAAACTGTCTTTGGATGTACATATGCGCTCATACACACATACGCACACACACACACACATACACACACACACACACACACACACACACACACACACACACACACACATACGGACGTACGCGTACACACAAACACACACACACATACACACACACACACACACACACACACACACACACACACACACACACACACACACACACACACACACACACGGATACTTGGAATTTCAGAGAGATAGAAGGGAGAAGTTTGAATATGAGATGAAATGTATGAGAAATATATTAGGGGTTACAAGGCTGGATAGAGTGGGAAATGAGGAGGTAAGGAGGAAACCAGGAGTGGAAAGGATGCTTCCAGATAGTGCTGATGAAAGATTATTGGGATGATTTGGACGCATAGGAAGAATGAGTTAAGAAAGGTTAGTAAAAGAGGTGTGGAAGGCAAAGGTGCATGTAGTGGACTTGAGGGGACGACCGAGGATGAGATGGATGGATGGGGTGAAAGGTGCTTTGAGCAAAAGGGGAATGTCTGTTGAGCAAGGAAGGGAGAAGGCAGGGGATAGGAGTGAATGGAGAATGGCTGTGTATAGATGATATTGTGACGCAGTCCGAAGGGATTTCTCTCTCCGTCTTCTCTCTTTTCTATGTCTGTTTAGCAAGGAAGAGAGAGGGCGAGGGATGGGGATAAGTGGGGAATGGTTATGTGTAGAATACATTTTGACGCAGCCTAAAGGGATTTCTCCCCGTTTTCTCTAACTTCCACATGAGGAGACGTAGAGAGGGTGTCGGCGAGTAAGTGAAGCGGCTTTGCTCCGAATGTGCTCTGTCTTGCTGCATTGCTTCTGACCCGGGCAGTAGGCAGGAGACAGGGATCATCCATCGTCCATGAGGACCTAAGATGAGAGAGTAACAAGATGGCTGCATGGGAGCTGGCACGGAGAGACCGTGGGGACTGGCGCCAGCGTGCGAGTGAAGCAACGCGCTTCCTGGCGTATGCCCCTAGTTGATGATGATGATGATGATGATTATGCTGGTGTGGGGTTGGTGATGGTCACATAAAACTAAAGTTCCTGCTGATCTGCTTTCATTGTTGGACTCCTATATTTTATAATTCACAAAAGTAAAACAAAGAGTAACAGTGTGCTCCATAATTTTTTCTTGGGTGTGCTATTATATATATATATATATATATATATATATATATATATATATATATATATATATATATATATATATTGCTGAGAATAACTTAATTTAAAAAATATTTGTACAATAGAAAGACGGTATTTTTTATCAGTAGGTTTGTATATTTATAAGATATCAAAATTACCCGTGAGATTTGATGTTTTCAAATCAATCACGTGACTTCGTATCATGAAACTTATTCATTCTAAAAGACCATTTAGACGAATTCGCCGAGGCAGAATCTACCAAAGTGTATTTCTGTCTCTAAGATGATATAAATACTCCTCGGAAAAATTGTGGACGCAAACACGGATATTTAACATGGAATTTACGTTGACCAATTGCTCCTAACCTAATGTAATCTAACACAACCTAATCTGACATAACCTAACCTAACCATTCTATAGAAACAATAGATCTTTGGAATGCAAGAACGAAAGAAGTGAAAAATATGTTTGCGTGATACTAAAATAGAACATGTTTCTTACCAATTCAGTCCAAAGTCACCCTTAGTTTAATGAAATTGTCTGGCGATGGCTACAGTAAAATACAAAATGTATATCACTTGCGAAGGGTTAAATAATTTTCTATGGGATTAATTGGGGAGAAGGATTGAGAGAGAAAGAGGTGGGCTGATGCTCCCACATATGAATAAAATCGTTTGCCATGGTCAGAACAGAACTTCTAGATTGCATTTCCCAATCTCTCAATTTTACTCTCTTTCTTTTACTGTCTCTCTCCCTCCCTCTCTCTCTTTTTTTCTTTCTTTCTCTCTCTCTCTCTCTCTCTCTCTCTCTCTCTCTCTCTCTCTCTCTCTCTCTCTCTCTCTCTCTCTCCCGCTTATCACTTGGGTTGCATTCCATCATTTGGCTAAAATCGTCGTCTACCCATGGTCAGAATAAGGTCTGCAAAGGGCGTCGCTGCTCCGAAGCGGTTAAATGGGAGGACCGAGGGTGATGAGATTTGAAAGGCCTTTTAGGAGAAGGAGTTGGAGGAGGAGGTATAGCTCGAGCTCGGGGTAAAAGAGGAAGATTTCTAAAGGCTGACTTCGATAGCATTCTAAATGCAGATACTTAGGGGTGAGTGTGAGAGGGAGGTAGAGATGAGTTGAGGGATGGGGACGGAGAGGGATAGTGGGAGTTAGGAGTCCGCGGGAGCTGAAGGGTGGGAGTGGAGTGGTGGAGTTCGGGAGTTCTGTATACGCGAACGTGTATTTCGAAGGCCTAATGGTTGCAAGTGCAGAGTCGTGTTGGTTGATGCTGCGGGGATCTGCCGACCTCGTGCTCCTCGCCGCCAGGTCTCGCTTGTACGAGAACAGGAGCAAGTCGAGGACGTGGAGGGAGCCAGGGCGGTGCTACAGAACCGGGCGAGGGGTTCTGGGGCCATGAGGGGATCCGGGGCCACGAGTTTTGCTACAAAGAGTGCTGATGCTCAGGGTTCGGCGGGGTTTTGGTACCTCAGGGAAAGATGTCTGGAGGCAAGAGGATGGGGTTTCCGTTCATGGGGGAAGGAGGTGCTGGTCCCTAGGAGGGGGTGGAGAGTGTCAACGTGGTGGCACACTAGGCTAGCATGCTACTTGCTTTTGCAACTTCGTTTGAGTAGAGCGACTTCGGTTACAATATTCTAGACTTCCGTAAGGCCATGTCAATAATGTGTCTAACATTCGTATTGGTTTAACTTCTCTTAGTTCGTCATTCAGTTTCTG
Organism: Oratosquilla oratoria; assembly: GCF_046742065.1. Taxonomy (NCBI): domain Eukaryota; kingdom Metazoa; phylum Arthropoda; class Malacostraca; order Stomatopoda; family Squillidae; genus Oratosquilla; species Oratosquilla oratoria. Next base: position 32,599,554 of record NC_134789.1, read on the forward strand.
AAAAACAAAAAAATCATAACCGAAATCGTTTCTACTCAAACGAAGTAGCAAAAGCAAGTAGCATGCTAGCGAGAAATGGCTAGTGTGCCGTCACCTTTAGTGGAGATAAGGGCGCCGATTGTATTTTGGAAAGGGGGGGTGGGGGCAAGAGGCGCTCGTGAACAGAGAGGCGTCCAAGCAACATCGAGGATGAATTCACTGAGAGACGATGGTCTCAATTCAAGATTTAATCGCTTCATTGTGGTGACATTGTTTACTCTGATTCTCTCTCTCTCTTACTCTCTCCTGCGTTCTCCCTCCCTCTCTCTTTCTCTCTCTCTCTCTCTCTCTCTCTCTCTCTCTCTCTCTCTCTCTCTCTCTCTCTCTCTCTCTTTCTCTCTCTCTTACTGTCTCAGGAAGTTTCTGAACTTTAGGAGGTCGTCACGGTCCATCACTATTACATTGAGGCTTCAGTTAGATATATTTTCTTCAGGCCTTCATCTCTCTGTCTCTCTTTCTCTCTCTCACTCTCCCCCAACTCTCTCTCTTTCTCTCTTACTGCTTCTCTTTCTCTCTCTTATGCACCATAATGTTATAAATGTTAAGTTTGAGCACACAATAGCTTTCAAGGGAGTGCACAGCCCATTCAACTGTTACGTTAGCTCGGGTTCGATCCCAACGGCTGCCGGCAGCTGACGTTTGCTGTGGCTGATTGTGTACGCAGGTCGAAGGTGACTGTTTCGGTCGCAGCAAAGCTCTTCCTGTGGAAAGCTTGCCTCACTCCCCGTAGCCCTTTCGTTCCGGAGGTTTCTCTTAGCATGGAAGAATCGCCTGGCAACAGCTAGAAAGAAAGTAAAACGCAGAGAAGGGGTTATATGAAATAAGCATAACCTACGGAAGTAGTCTCCCTCAACCTAGTCAAATTGTTTGATAGTAAATTGAATAACCACCAGAGTTGTACGCCTGGCGACAGCTAGAGTTACATATACAAGATAAGTATAACCTACGGAAGTAGTCTCCCTCAACCTAGTCAAATTGCTTGATAGTAAATTGAATAACCACCAGAGTTATACGCCTGGCGACAGCTAGAGTTAAGGTAAATTAAAACACAGGAAGAGGTTAAACGAAAACAAGTGTAACCTACGGAAGTACAGTAGTCCCTCAATCTAGTCAAACCGTCTGGTAGTAAGCAGAATAATCAACAAAGTTGTAAAACGCAGCGAAAGAATTAGTGTATTTTGATCAACTAACGACCTAAAGATGGAGTAGGGTCAGACCCTGTGCTGACCCCGTCAAACCGGTGGCTATGTGGTTTGGAGTAGGAAGGGTGGTTGCATGGGAGCTTGCTCGGAGAGACCGTGGGGGATTGACGCCAACGTGTGAGTGAGGCAAGGCGCTTCCTGGCGTATGCTCCCAATTGATGATGAAATCAATGTCAACTCTGTTCTCCTCAAGGTCTCCAGGCTACAAAAACTGTCTTCCCTTCCCTCTGACTCTCAGCTTCGATCCTTTCTGAGCGGAATCAAACTTAATTTCTTTCATTCTGGTTACCGCCAGGGAAACATATTCTGCGGAGAGAGAGGAACCTGCCATAACCTAAAGGACAACTCCTTCCTGTTGCAAGGTGGACACTTTCCTTTCTAGTCTGAATGTCATTTCTTCTTCTTCTTCTTCTTCTTCTTCTTTTTCTTCTTCTTCCTCTTCTTCTTCTTCGTCGTCTTCTTCTTCTTCTTCTTCTTCTTCTTCTTCTTCTTTTCTTTTTTCTGTCTTTATTTATTTTCATTTTATCCATTCTTTGCGGGGCTGCCACCCACCCGGACCTGAACTTTTCGGCGGTCCGGAAGTTAACGAATTGAATTGTGAGGACAGAGCAGAAAGTAAATGGAGGGGAAGGATGCAGATGTGCAGGGCGAAAAATGGAGTGGTACTCTAGGGTGGTACTCAAGGTTGAGGTCTTGCAGAAGTCGAAGATGAAGATTTGAGGTGAACGGCCTTAGATAGACGCGTGGAGGGTGAAATGAATTTGACTGCAGTATGAGGTCTTCCTTAATATGAATGAAATCGCTTGCCGACAGCCAAAATAGATGCACAAGGCAGGTTAATCATAAGAACACAAGAAAGGAGGAGACTGCAAGAGACCATAAGGCCTATACTAGGCAGTTCCATGTCCCTTGCCACCTTTCATCCCTGTCTATAAAACTATCTAATCTCTTAAAACAACCGTTTCAGCGCTCACTACATGGTTAAATGTATTCCAGTCGTTAACCACTCTCTTGGTAAAACAGATCTCGCCTTTTTTCTTCTTAGAGGGGATTTACACTGTCTAACGGCTCGTCGAACGCGGTTCGACAGACACGTGTTTAAAGTGATGTGTGAACGTGTGAACAGGGTATTTGGTTGTCGAACACGTTGGTTAAACCCCAAATACCCCGTTCACACGTTCACACATCACTGTAAACACGTGTCTGTCGAACCGCGAAGGGGTTTGCATTAGCCTGGTGACAGAAAGAGTATATAAAACAATATACTTCTCTTACGGAGTAAACGAGGTGAGGAGCCTACACCGGGAGGCGCGTAGCTGCATCCGAAGCCGTCACCTTTGTCCTACGTGCTTGGACTGTTGGGGCAGGTAAAAGTCACTGCTGGAAATCGGAGATTGCGGGATTCGAACCTTCAGTTAAGCGAATGTGAGACTAGCGCGCTACCGATTACGCCATCAGCGTAGGACGGAGTGCATGGGAAGAGAGAGAAGAGAGAGAAATGGGGGATGGAAAAGAGAGCGAGTTAAAGAGCAAGTGGGTAAGTAAGAAGGAGAGAGGGTGGAGCAGCAGGAAGAGAAATACTGGCAGAGATAAGGTTATAGAGAAAATGTCGAAATTGAGAATGGGGGATGGGAGGAGACGAATCAGGAGGAAGGTGGAGTGAAAGGAAGGGCTTGCAAGAGATTTAGTGAATGTGACTTCTTCTGCCTGCCCCTCATGGTGTGACACCCCTTCCTCATCACTCTCTTTCTCTCTCTTTCTTTCTCTCTCTCACTCTCACTTTCTCTCCAGCGTCCTGTGCAAGAGGTCCGTTGTTCACCTCCCAACGGCAGCTGATGCGTTCCCTGTAGATTCTGGCGCGTTTGGCCGAGGTGACGGACTGAGCCGCAGCCGAAGCTTGAAGGACAGAATACCTCTTCCCTTGCTTGAGGTGTCTTGTCGTACCTTGTCGATTGAATTGGATGCTGACTCCTTCTTTAATAAGTGGAGGTTTCTCACAGGTGAATAGAATGTGGTGGTTCCTAAAACAAAATAGGTAAAAGCCTCGTTTACACGGGGCGAGTTGAGATGCAAGTGTGCAAGTTACTGGCTACACGTTATTTGTCCTATGTAAACATCTGCTTAACAAAAAAGAAATTGATGTTTACACATGGCAAGCAGATTTTTACACACGGTAAATAAATTTTAGCAAGTAACTTGCACACTTGACTTGCCTCACAACTTGCCCCGTGTAAACGAGGCAAAATTATCAACACTTCTCAGTATGATAATTGGGCCTCAAACTGTTTGAGGAGGAGGAGGAGGAGGAGGAGGAGGAGGAGAGGTGTCTTCTTACCAAGTGAAACCGTCAGGCTTTGAAAAAAAAATAGATAAATAAATAAATAAATAAATAGATAAAAAAAATGAACTTTACGAAACTCGTCAGTTGGCCCTTAAAAATGTACTCGACCCAATGGGTGAAGGTTCCTTCGAGCCTAATAAATTTTCCGAACCTCCTCAGCCAGAGTAATTTCCATAAAAGTCGACAACAGTCGTAGAAAAAAAAATATATATATACAAAGAATATCTTCTTACAAATCGAAAACGTGATAGTTAACCATTACTTCACGTGTTTCCAAGATTACTCACAGTTACTGCAAAACTCATTTTTATCACCCCTCCTTCTCAATTCAACCACTTAAATAAGATACTAACAACACAAGTTTTTAAGACAACATTAATTTCAGTACCATCTATTTGGTCAACCTACCATGTGACCACCTACTCTGTTTCTGTGTTCAAATCAATTTACCTCTCCACCACCATCACTATTTATTGGATATTACCTGTCTGCCTACCCTGTCACCAGCTTACCTAACTACCTATCTACCGGTCTACGTCCTTACCACCCTGCCTCCCTGTCTACCGACACACTTATCTGTGTAACTGTCTATTTAGTTATCTACTTACCTACCTGCCTATCTACCACTTTCCCTCAATGTGTATAAGGCTTCCTACCAACTCCCACCGTGCCTATATTATATACCACCCAATCTACCTGATCCCCCAGCCCCATGGAGCCCACCACATACACCCCCCACCCCACACACCCCTCGCCGCCTCAGCCCATGGCGCACTAGCAACAGCAGCGTCGGGCGCTCCGAAATGAGATTTGCATTTGAGTCCCCCACTGCAACAATGGAGTGTTGCGCGCAATTTTTTCCCCGGGCCCCTCTGTCGCAAAAGATTGTAAGGCCCAAGACAAAAATGGCGCGGGGCTGAATGGAGGAAAAGTCTTACTGCGCCTTTTAGATCCCCCGCTGGTCCTGGCTTGTTATTGTTATTGTTATTGTTGCTGTTGTTGTTGTGTGTGTTTGTTGGTTTTGTTTTGGATGTGCGTGTGTGTATTCGTGTGTGTGTGTGTGCGTGTGTTTGTGCATGTGTGATTTTTGTTCGTTTCCTATGAAGGGTTTTGGAGAAAGGGGGAAGGGAGGGGGAGGCTACAGGGAATGGACCAGGAGGAGAGATGCCACCAGCAGTGGTAGGATCCTCCATCCCTTTATATTGCTCAGTATGTTTTCGTAAACTGTGTTTTATTTATTTATTTATTTACTGTAGATCTCGATCTCTTTCCCTCTTCCTGTATCATTTTGTCTCTCTCAGCCCTCTCTCTCGTTACATATATATATATATATATATATATATATATATATATATTTATATACGTATACACTGAATGGTTCCCAGTGATCAATTGATATATTTTTTCAACCACAAATCACTTTTAATTCCATGCCATCGCAGTCGAGACTGAAGAATCGCTCGATGGAGGCATCCGTTGGAAATTGAAACGTGGACGAGCCGAGGATTCGAACCCAGCTAACCCGTAACAAAGTTGCAGTGACTTATAGCGTACTTGATAACGTATTGGTTTAAGTCACTGTAAATTTGTTACGGGTTAGCTGGGTTCGAATCCTCGGCTTGTCCACGTTTCAAATTCCAACGGATGCCTCCATCGAGTGATTCTTCAGTCTCGACTGCGATGGCATGGAATTAAAAGTGATTTGTGACTGAAAAATTATATATATGTATATGTATATATATATATATATAGATATATATATATATATATGTATTTATGTTTATATGTATGTATGGATGTGTGTATTCATATATTTTGTGTCACTTCATTTTCAGTTGATTATAGTAGAATTTTGTATGACCCACTAGAGTTTATTAAGGTTTAGCTATTCTCGTGTTTATCAATTTATTTTTATTCTATACTTTCTCTTGAGCAAGGACTTCATTTTGGATGCAGTGAACTGGATGCCATAAATTCCGTTGAAAAGGACCATTATATGGTGACAATGACATGCACACACACACACACACACACACACACACACACACACACACACACACACACACACACACACACACACACACACACGCACGCACAGGTACATATATAGATGTATGTATATATATATATATATATATATATATATTATATATACATGTATGTATGTATATGTATACATATGAAGTGTCATAGGTAAACTCGGGTTGAAGTAAAAACACTATTCACTAATATTTCCACTAGAAGTCTTTAGAGTGAGTATAAATCTTGTCATTTACCTTTTTAGATGCACACACAGAAACACACAGCCTTTTGTGTGTGTATATATATATATATATATATATATATATATATATTCGTGAAGTAAGGAAGCAGGTTTTCTTTGATGCATGTAGAATTAAATACGACAGCATTCTGACAATTGTTCAACTTTTTCTTAATGTTTTCTATTTGACTTCTCAACTTTTTTCCAGTTGTAGGGTGAGCTGATACAATGGAGAACTTGTATCAGCTCACCCTACAACTGGAAAAAAGTTGATAAGACAAATAGAAAACATTAAGAAAAAGTTGAACAATTGTCAGAATGCTGTCGTATTTAATTCTACATGCATATATATATATATATATATATATATATATATATATATATATATATATATATATATATGTGTGTGTGTGTGTGTGTGTGTGTGTGCGCGTGTGAATGATATATATATACATATATATATATATATATATATGTAAATGTATGTATGTAATATTCATACAGATGTTTTCTCGTTGATATTAATATACAAGTTATACGTTTCGTAGTTCATTGACTTTTTCAGATGGAGGTTGGAAATTCAATTGACGCATGTACACTTTGTTGCCCGCGTATGCCTTCTCTCTCTCTCTCTCTCTCTCTCTCTCTCTCTCTCTTTTTTTTGTAGGGGGATTTTATTTATTTATTTATTTGCCAACAGAGTAGTGCACCATATATATATCTGTTAATACAGAAAGTTGGAAAACAAGGGAGGGGTGTTTTTCTTCCTCTTTAAGGTGTTTTATAATAATGAACGATGGAGCAAGTGTGTTAATGAGTGGATACCACGAGATGGGAAGTGTGTAAGAGGGAGACAAGACAGAAGGTGGTGGGACGAGATAGAGAAGTTTGCAGGAGTGACATGGCGGAGGGTGGCACAGTCTTGCGAATTTTGGAATGCCATGAAAGTGGCCTTTGTTCAACAGTGGACACAGGATGGTTGATTGATTGATTGAGTATTGCATGGTGGCCACATAAAGGAAGAGTTGCTTTTATTTTATTTTATTTGGTCCTCTTAACCACTTCAGGACGAGTCAAACTCTCGTGCGTAACATTGGCCACCATATGTACGATGCATCACACTACTCTCATCATAAAGTATAGATTCACTGTTGTATTACTCGTTGTCTTTTATTCTGAGTAATAATAAACACAGGAAATGTGATCAAACTAGTTCTTAGAATCCGGGGATAACTCATGTACAAAAAAAAAAAAAAAAAAAAAAAAAAAAAAAAAATATATATATATATATATATATATATATATATATATATATATATATATATATATATATATAATCAAGACGCCGACCCCGGCATCTTCATGACGCCTACGCAAGCGTCATCGTACCGAAGTGGTTAAGTCGTTGGAGAACCCCCTTACACACACACACATACATACATACATACATACATACATACAGAGAGAAATACAAATATCAATTGAACCCATAATCCGAATTTTTGCTTGAAGTTAGAATAAATGTATTCTCGTATATCTGATTCCTACGTTCACATAAGTTTCAGTGTGTACTAACGTAACGTAGACATTCGATTTCTGGGCAGACGCGAGACGAAATTAAAATAGTTTGTGAGGACCGTGTGTGTGTGTGTGTGTGTGTGTGTGTGTGTGTGTGTGTGTGAGTGCGCGCGCTCGCGCGCCTCTGTCTCTGTCACCCTTTCAAGCCAAAATGATACAAAATTCTCTTTCTCTCTCTCTCTCTCTCCCTCAGTGTGTGTGTGTGTGTGTGTGTGTGAGCGCACGTCTCTGACTCTGTCACTCTTTCAAGCCAAATTAAGAGAGAGAGAGAGGGAGAGAGAAAGAGAGAGAGAGCAGTCCAGCGGCCCCGCCCCGCCCCTACAGGTCTCTCTTTTGGCTTCTCGCAAGTCGAGTCCAGCCACATTTCGGCCGGACATTTACTATGTTTCGAAACAACCGCAGATCGCCCTGAATAAATTAAACGGAGTGTTTCACTCAGAGCTCAGTTATTTGTCCAGAGAAGAAAATGGCGGAGAACGCTGAAGTAAAATATGGAAGGTTGTAGAAGGCAGAACTAACGAAATGTGGAAAGAATTTGCATGATTAGATCGTCAAGCATATTTCGACCTTGTGCTGATTTCGTGGAAGGTAGCTCTCTGTACCGAGAATAACACAGTATTTCAGAATATCTTGGGCTTCATTGCGCCCGGAAATTGTCATAAATTAATCATCTTTAACATTCACGTCACCAAAAGAACGGAGAGAGGAAGCATATTGCTCTTGCTCTATTGAGTAGTAATGCGTTGCTGCTCATGTTTCAGGTTTATGAAGAATATTCTATTTTTCTTGTCTAAAGATTTACTTTGATTACATAGCCACGTGTGTACAATTGTACATGACATATACGCACACACACACACACACACACACACACACACACACACACACACACACACACACACACACACCTCGTGGCGCTGTGGTTAAAGTTCTCGCCTGCCACTACGGTGGTCCGGGTTCGACTCCCGCCCAGGGCTGAAATAATTTCAGTATCGCTGCGCTGTGGGGTGTTACTCCAACTCTCGTGGGCGGGGAGTTGGGTGTGTGTGTGCGTGTAAGGTCACAGTATTACCAACTGTCGATCACGAGTCCAACACGTGATCCAAGACCATGGTGAATCACATGCATACACACACACACAAAAACACATACGCACACACACACATATACACGGTGCAATGGTACCATTCTCGACTTCTAATTTACCGATTCGAGTTCGAATCCCACCTAGGGCTGAAAAAACAAAAGCATCATCGCTACACTGCGAGTCGGCACCCGAACTCTGGGCAAAGAGTCAGGTGTGTGTGTGTGTGTGTGTGTGTGTGTAAGGCCACAACATTACCCATAAATCGTGCCATATATGAACTCCGGGAGGGTAATAACTGTCGATCACGAGTCCAACACGTGATCCAAGGCCGTGGTGATTCACGTACTTACGTACACAGATACATGAATACTTGGGAGTAGCTTAGAAGGCGATATGGGTCAAGCTGGAACCATGAATTCCTTTAAATCCATCTATGATAGAATTGGAGAATAGGGATATTTAGACTAAGTTGGAACCACAGGTATATCTGAACGTAGATGTGATAATTGGAGCGTAAGGGACAGGGCCCCTCGTGCGTTGGTCCTCTTATTTATGCTACAGTTAAGTAGATACATGTATGTAAGTACACAGACGTGTGTATGTATATACATATGTATAAACGTACACAAGATAATTGTCCTCGAGTGACTGGATACCCGCAGTGCCATAGAGTCTGGAACCTAACCTAACCTAACCTCTGCTGGCCTTCACACTGATCTCTTTGGTAGTGATAGCTAGACTTTAGTCTGTGTTCAGTAAGTGTGAGACTTTGTATGTGTCAGTGAATGAAAGTAGAAGGAAGAGAGGAATAATTGCCGTTTAGCAACTCTCCTTGTGTAAAAAGGTGGAGATTATGCACGCGCGCGCACACACACACACACACACACACACACACACACACACACACATATATATATATATATATATATATATATATATATATATACACTCATACATACACATACACACGACTCGGTGGCGCGGTTGGTAGAGTCCCCGACTGTCACTACAGCGGTCGGGTTCGAATTCTGCCTAGGGCTGAAATAATTTCAGTATCGCTGCGCTTCGAGTTGTTACTCTAACTCTCGTGGGCGGGGAGTTTGGGGTGTGTGTGCGTGTAAGGCCATAGCATTACCTATAGATCGGACATACGAGCTCTGAGTTCTCTTCCGGGAGTGAAATAGCTGTCGATCACGAGTCCAGCGCGTGACCCAAAGACCAAGATGAATATATATATATATATATATATATATATATATATATATATATATATATATATATATATATATATATATATATATATATATATATATATATATATATATATATACACTGACTGCAGTTTGTAATAGAAGAAAAGAAAACAAAGAAATTGGAGTCATACAATAACAAGCCATTTTGCGAAATAAGTCATAATGTTGTAGGTAATTTTGCACATTTACCATAGTTTTTGCATTAAGTTGGTTATATTTTTCGATACACAAGTTTATGGTATATTACCTTACCTGCATGGTCACTGAGAGTAAGTGTATGAAGAAAGGTATTTCGGTGTCGTTCAGTAAAATCTTATTGAAAACAAGGTCATCATATTAAAACATGAGGGCAGGACTCGCAGTAATGGATTTAGATTGGACAATTTTAGATTTAAGAAGGAAATAGGCAAGAACTGGTTTACTGATAATGTGGTCAACGAATGGAATAGACTTAGTAACCATGTAGTGAGTGTTGAAACTATCAGTTTATTTTAAGAAACAATTAGACAACTTAATGGATGGGGAAGGCAGGTAGTAATGGACATAAAACTGCCTAGTGTAGGCCTTATGGTCTCTTTCAGTTTTCTTCTTTCTTATGTTCTTATGTTCTTGTACCAGTTTCAATTTGGAGCTTCGTCAAGTTGATTATGTGGTAAAATGATTTGTATAATGCAACTGAGGGATGCATTACAGCTGGACAATGACCTTCAGAGTTTTGACACATTCAAGATTTTCTTTTCTTTTAGTAGTCAATACACTTAAACATTAGAAATTATGTATACCCACTTGTATCCTTATATGGAAGATAGATCTAGAATATATATACATTTAATGAAGCCATAGATGTGCTCCCATCTGGATGAATTCTGAATATTGTTAGTTTGGATATTGTAATACAAGAAAGATGTTAGATAAGGTTTGTTGACAACATTTCAGACGCTCTAGCGCATTGGTTTCGTTGTAGTTTCACACTTCTTGGTTCTTATTTCGGATCCAGGAGCTGCCTTCGGGAACCACTACTTTCCCGTACCGGCAGTCCCAGCACTTAAGGCAAAGCTGCTTTGGTTAAAAAAAAAAAAAAAAAAAAAAAAAAAAATTGGTGTGAATGATGCCGTAATAGAATGTGGAACATTGTCGATACATTTTGACTCTATCTTTCTCTTTCTCTCTTTCTCTCCCTCTCTTTTTCTCTCACTTTTACTCTCTTTCACTTTCATTCTCCTTCCCTTTCTTTCCCTCTCTCTCTCACTCGCCCTCCCATCCCTCTCTCTCTCTCTCTCTCTCTCTCTCTCTCTCTCTCTCTCTCTCTCTCTCTCTCTCTCTCTCTCTCTCTCTCCCTTTCCCCTTCCTTTCTTCCTCTCTCTCTCTCACACTCTCACTCTCCCTCACATTCTCTTTATTTCTCTCTCTTTCACTCTAACGTTCCTCCCCTCTCCCGTCATCTCTCTTCCTCTCTCTACCTCTTGTCTTTCTATCTACATTTCTGTATCTTCCTCTGTCTCCCACTCGTCTCTCTCATTCCTTCTTTCCAGTCCTCTGTCCCATTCTTTCGTTGCCCTTTCCCCCTCTCTGTCCCTCCTCTCACCTCTGGTCCTCCACGTCTTATCACTCACATCCTTGTCCACCCTCATCCTCACCCTCGCCCTTGTTCATCGTTGTCTTCGTTCACATCGCCCTATTCGTTGTCCACCTCTCCTTCCTCTCCTCTTCCCCGCTCCTCCCCTCCCTCAGGGAATTTTGTATCATTTGGCTTCTTTATTCCGCACAAAATACAGTTTCATGTCTTTTGGCACTAATTGGCTCCGCCGTCATTGTTTCCTTATTGTAAAAGTTCATAATGTCTTGTAGAGTCTTTGATTAATTGCCTTGTTATCGACGGGACTTGGCGAGCGCGGCCGGTCACCCGTAAGGGCGTGATTGTTGCGCGTTGGTATAGTCCTGCTCGTCCTTATCAGCACTGTGGCACTTAGGAGCATCTTGCTCTCTCAGACTTGTGGGTTTATTTGGGTCGTTTTGAAGTTTTGCCACCAGGTATTGTCTGCCGGTATTGAGGAGAAGACCTTGCCAAGATTGTTGTCGATGTTGGTGGGGGTTCTTCTGTCTGTTTACCTGTTTGTTATTGTAGGCACTGTGGATCGTTGCTCATATAGTAGCGAGCGTTGACGTGAGGGTTACGCTAAGTCGGGAGACATGACTGTAAGGAATTCCCTTCATAACTCTTTCGTTCTTTTTTTTTCTTCCTTTTAGTCATGTACTTCATTCGCTGAAAGCTGCTGGCTTCGCATTCGCTTTATTGTGGGTTCGAATCCTGCACTTTTATCTGATTCCCAACAGTCCAAGCGCATAAAGCAAAGGTGACGTCTTCGGTCGCAGCTACGTGCCTCCTGGCGGAAGCTCTGCATTTTCTCTCATTTTGTTCGCTACTTATGTAGCCGATCTCTCCTTTTCAACATCCTTTGTACCACCGTCATTGTTATATTGTTACTATTATTATTGTTTATTGTGACTAAGGGTATGAAATGTTCTGCCCAGAGCAAAACTTCCTGAACTGGACTAGTTTGGTTTGGATTACGAGCTGGCACGGCTTCTTTGGTGCGGTCCCCGTATGAGGGCCAAGATTGCATCCGTTTTGTGCAGTCAATATATTACGGATTTCAGCATTACCCTACGAATCAGAGTCACTCAGCATTCTTTTGATGATTGAAAACCTAGCTCCATTCAAAAAAGATAACTGGTCACTTTTTTACGTTTACAAAAAATAAATAAATAAATGAATAAAAAAAAAAAAAATCGTCATCTTCCAGTAAGTGAGAAGTGAGAAACCCCCGGTAGGGCAATTTTTTTTTTTTTTTTTTTTTTTTTTTTAAGCCGATGTTAGGGTCGCCTCCCCGCCTGGCCAGGGCTGTCGGGCACCATCATAAGAAGCATGCAGTGGGCCCTGTGAATCAAACTTACGACCACGTGCTCATGAGTTTGATTAACCTCCTTAGATAATAAATCCCTCCTGTGACTCCTTTATTATCCCCTCGTCTTTGGCGCCATATTAACCTCCAGAAATAGAAGCAAAGAGTATCGGCGCCGAGGTACAAACATGAGTAGGCGTGGGTGTCACAACCTTTTGTGATTCGGTCGTCGCGAAACTCCCCAGTTAGGAGGCTAGGAAGGTGCTCCTTACAGAGGACTTTGTACTATGGAATTTTATTAACAATGCCCTTGGTCCAACTCTCTAGCGGCAGGGTTCGAAATGCCATCACCTCGATCTCCGCCGCAAGTAGCGACGCTCTAACCTTCCCGACTTCGTCATAGACCGAGAGGTCTTTTGTCAGGTCACTAGGAGGTCACCGATTTCTTTTCACAGCGGGCCAGGTAACTGAGAAAATGGTCAGCGTGGGCCACATAACAAATGTTTATTTACATATTGAATAAAAAATTCTTTTCTTTAAATAGAATTTATAATAAAGAATAATTTGTACATTGCGGCGGTGGGTCGGATGAACTGACCTCGCGGGCCGTAGTTTAGTGACCCCCGCAATACAATCCGGCGAGGAAACACGAGTGATTATGTCAACTGGAGGATTCCAAGTCATTCGCCCGTGCATGACGCTTGCTCAAGCATGTCTTTCCATATTTACTTTAGAACAAAGAAATCAGAGAGATGAGATTGTTCGTCGGTATGTTATCGTCATATTCGTCTGTGTATTTATTACCATTAAAAGATTAACTCCTCTTTAGGTTAGATTAGGTTAGGTAATGAAAGTGTGTTTCTGCGGTTGCGTAATGCATATTTGTATGCCAAATGCTTATGAGAAAACTGAGGATTCAAACTTATGTACGGATGAGTTTGATCGTAATTAAGATGGTGCAATTAAAGCTGGAATATCAGAATTGAAGCGAACAGACCCTCAGGGAACTTTTTGTATATCAGGAGAATGGAGGGACGGGTGAGGAAAGGTGATTCGGTTTAACGTCGCGAATCCCCCCCCCCCTTCAGTAGGCTAGAACGGTGCTCCTTACAAAGGACAATGTCGCGTTGAATCTTATGAACCATGACCTTGGTCCAACTCGCTTGGGGTAGGATTCGAACCGCCATCACCTCGACCTCCGTCGTAAGTTGCGACGCTCAAACCCGCTCGGCCAGCGAGCGGTAGCTGGGATAAAGTCCAGAAAGGGAATGAATTCAACCTCTTGGACAGGAAAAGGTAAAGAGGTACTCAGCGATGGAAGAGGAAGAATTAAAATAAAGAGTAGGGGGAGAAAAAGAGAGGATATGTGATAAGTGAAAGAGAAGGAGGAGGAGGAGGAGGGGGCTTACGTAAGAGGAGAACCGGAGATGGCTCGTAATTCCCCGCGGCAGTATTCTTCAGATTGGGCATAAAAATCCGATTTGATGTAACACCAACGGGCTATTTTTTATGGATGAAGGGCAGAAGGGGAAACAAGTGAGGAAGAGGGGCTAGAATGCGGAGTGGGTGGGAGTTGCTTGTCAGGCCGATGAAGGACGAGTACTCAGAGGTATTGTGCAAGTTGAAGATGAAACAGGCAGGGATGTATCGACGGTGCATATGTCTTCAGGAGCTGAGTTCCTTTCTTAGGTGAGCCGGCTGACAAAGGAAAACAATTGTCGCTTTAGATCAGTTATGAAAGATAGTTTATTTAGAGGCATTTAAATACTGATAGGGAAGAGTTTCTCTAATAATAATAATCAGAACTGTTCGGGGAGACCTGGCCTTCCTCGTCCAGCCTGTCATTCAACCCTCTTCCTGCTGTCACCCGGCATCTCCTCCCCCTCTCCCCACCTTCACTTCCCCCTCCCCTTCTCCCCTCCTTCTCACCTCCTCCCCTTTTCTACTCCCCACTTCGGTGTGGCTCTGACGCCGGTGTGTTTAGATTCACGTTGATAACAGGATGCCTGTGTTAATATGTAGACCCTTGTGTCCTTTTAGTTTAGTCTCACGCACGTACACCCATAGACACACCCACGCAAGTGTATGTACACACGAGGGCACACACACACACACACACACACACACACACACACACACACGACACGACACGATGGTGCATTGGTAGAGTTACCGGCCGCCACTACTGCATTCCGAGTTCGAATCCCGCCCAGGGCTGAAATAATTTCATTAACGCTCCGCTGCGAGTCGTTACTCCAACTGTCGTGGGCGGGGAGTTTGTGTGTGTGTGTGTGTGTGTGTGTGTGTGTGTGCTTGTAAAGTCACAGTATTACCCATAGATCGGTCATATATGAGCTCTGAGCTCTCTTCCGGAAGGGAAATAGCTGTCGATCACGAGTCCAACACGTGACCCAAGACCATGGTGAATCACACACACAAACCTTTGTGTGTTCTTCATTAGGTATACGTGCTTTGGAAGTTGTTATGAGTGCTTACAAATGGCTAAAAATAATCGAATGTAAAAAATTGTTGTCGTTATTATAGCCCTGTCCCCCCCCCCCCAAGAATTATATGCAGACGAATTATACAATTACAGTCCCTGCAGGGGACCATTCACGGCGATGCTCACGTGCCAAATATGGTAGTGTCCCTGAGTGAATTTTTCATCCAATATCTTAAGCATTTTCTTCCAATATCTTAAGAATTGCCTAAGCAGTTCCATGTCCATTACCACCTATCATCCCCATCTATAAAATTGTCTAACCTTTTCTTAAAATAACTGATAGTTTCAGCGCTCATTACATGGTTAGTCTATTCCATTCGTTGACCACTCTATTAGTAAATCGGTTCTTGCCTATTTCCTTCTCAAATCTAAATTTGTCCAATTTAAATCCATTACTGCGAGTCCTGCCCTGTTGTCTTATATGATGATCTTGTTTGCGTCACCTTTGTTAAAGCATTGTCGATTGTAAACGAAGCTTCTTGAAAGAGAGAATGTTTCACTATGCTATTATACCCGATATTAACGTTTGTATGTACACCTGAATAAGCTATATATTGTGTAGAGGAGAACAGTGCAAGTTAACACTATGATCATTTGTCGTGGTCGAGAATTAATGTTGTGGTGATTTGATACACAACAGATTGCTCCCTCTGTTGAGCGAAATGGAGGAAAGAGTTATTGGATAACGCTTCATTGGACAAAAATGAAAATAAAGAGAAGAAAATAAAACAGATAAAAATATTAATCAATTAAATAGAAAAATACAAATACAAATAAGGTTTTAGTAGATTGTCGTCTCAAGATTTGGTATTCCCTTTGCTAGAGGTCATCGCATTTGACTTCTGGTTCTCCGGGATGGACGCGGATGCTCAGGTGCCCTGGCGACAGGTGTGGGGGAGGGGGGAGATCGTTGCAAGGCCCAGCTGGCCGCAACCTGAGACGAAAGGCGTTTCCGTCATTGAAACTTTATATATTTCGCTGACTGGGTCTTCCTCCACACGTCCGTGCGGATATCTTTAGAGTATCCTTTAATAATGTCATATAGAACTTTCTTGTGTCTTTCACTCCGAAATATTTTGTGTGTGTGTGTGTGTGTGTGTGTGTGTGTGTGTGTGTTGTATGCAATCCCATAGTAGTACTAGTAGTAATACTCCCAACTCCTGCAATTACACTCCCCTCTCTTCTAGTACATCAACCTGCCGTGCATTTTTCATGTCGTCCCTTCTTGACCCTTCTCCATATTGTTTCTGCCTTTTCCTTGTTTGGTTTGTTTGTGTGGCTGTTGACATAGTTTCAGCTCTAAACTGGACGACTTGTGTGTGTGTCATTAAGGCGACCTTTCTTCTGCTCTAATCGCTTCCCTAGCCGGAGATCTTTGTCTTTCCGCATCCCTTAAGGGGATTACATTCTAAAAACAGGATTGGATAGTTCTTAATGGGATTAAATTCTTTTTAATGGGATTTGATCCCTCTTAATGGGGATGGATTACTCTTAAAGGATGAGAATCTGCTAGAAAAGAATCCAACCCTTTTAAGAAGGATCCGAGATCGAGATCCGGTGATAGGGTGACTGTGTGTGTGTGTGTGTGTGTGTGTGTGTGTGTGTGTGTGTGTGTGTGTGTGTGTGTGTGTGTGTGTTTTAAGGTCGCATTATTACCTTTAGACCCTCCAACATGCAAACTCTGTGTTCTTGGTGATAGTGTGTGTGTGCATATAATTATGTGTGTGTGTGTGTGTGTGTGTGTGTGTGTGTGTGTGTGTGTTTTAGTCACAGCATTGTATTTAGATCAGCCTACATGCAAACTCGGGGGTCTTTGTGATAGTGTGAGTGTGTGTGTATGTGTGTGTGTGTGTGTGCGTGCGTGTATGTGTGTGTATGCGCGTGTGTGTGTCTGTGCTTGTTTTAAAGTCACAGTTGGCTTTAAATTGGCCTACATGCGAACTCTGAGGTCTCATTCATGAGAGTAATAGGTTTCGATCATGAGTCCTGTACGGGACCCAAGACCTTATTTAGTCACAAATCCTATGCTTTTCTTCTGTGATGCCGTTTTCACTATTTAATTATTGTGACGCGCCCCTCTGGATTGAGCCAGAATAAAACAAGAAAAGGGAGTCAGTTTTCTAAGAGATTGCGAATGATCTTCTATTTACGAGCATTCAACTTAAGAAATTTTAGACTAACGAGCGAATCCTGAAGCCTACTTTACTAGTTTTGAAGGTAAGAAATTCCAAATTTTGAGTTTCGAAGGGCCGTTCGGAACTAACTTGTTCTTAAGTTGCGGAGTGTCAGTGTTTGTAAACAAATTCATCTGACTTCATTAAAAAAAAAAAAAAAAACAGACGTCAATTCCAGAATACTTTATTTAGCTGAGGGGTTGAGAGTATTAGAATGTTGCCATTCTCCCCTGGTGGCAGCTCTCACGGTGGTTTTGTTTCAACTTCAGCCAGACGAATTCATTCAGGAAAATGGTAGATCACAGATCCGCACCACCCACCTCCATTCATAAGAACATAAGAATGAAGGAGACTCCAAGAGACCATAAGGCCTACGCTAGACAGCTCCGTATCCATCACCACCTTTCATCCCCCATCCATAAAGTTGTCTAATCGTTTCTTAAAACAACTGATAGTTTCAGCGCTTACTACATGGTTACTAAGTTTATTCCATTCGTCGACCACCCTATTAGTAAACCAATTTTTGCATATTTCCTTTTTAAATCTAAGTTTGTCCAGTTTATAACCTTTACTGCGAGTCCTGCCCTATTGTTTTAATATGATGACCTTGTTTGCATCACCCTAGTTTTCCTTGTATTCGTAATGCCACGCCATCTTACTCAGCTGACGAGTGTTTATTATCTTAGTGTCAATAGTATCATATATGTTATTCTAATCTCAACTCTGTACACCCTTTTTGGGACTTGTCTCAGACGATTTCATCCTGCCGAGGAAAGGAATGTAGACTAAAGGAAATCACATAGGGGGGGATGCTGTTATTGACGTCCGTAAAGGGGTTATCACATTGAGCTAATTTTCCTCCAACCTTAGATTCGGTGGTATCGCCTACCCCCAGAACTTTTTCCACCGTAAAATCACTATGACACGCTATTTTGTTTTCTCAACAATTTACGTAGAATGTAAATTGATATGCTGTAGGAAAATTATATTCTTCCAGCATATCAGATTCCTTCCCAAAAGCTGCGGGGTGCAAATCTGTTTGAGCAGTCGGAGGAAAAATAGCTTACTGTGATAACGTCTTAATCAGGCTCGAGGTACTCGATCCGCCTTCTTGCCGCCTGTCCGACCGACCCCTCTCCCCACCACCACCATCCCCCGTGGCCGTCGTCTTCCTGTGCACAGCTTCTGCTTCGCCTTCGCCAGACTTTGCGCGCAGCTAATGTAAGCTGTAGTTCACCATTGTCTTGCTTTTTGTGTTAATGACATACTACGTCTTTTTTTTTCATTGAAGATCCTTATGATAATGTCATCATGCAAGAGTCCCTTCTGCTCGCGTAAGCCATCTACGCACATTCATGGAAGTATGTATGAACATCTCTGTTGCTTATACCCATCTCTCGTATCTTCTCTTTTCTTACCCACATAGACATAATCTTGTGGACATGGAAGATGTTGCAGATGTATGGGAAAAGAGAAAATCTGTTCAGGGTCGTCATAGCTTGTTACATGAACAGTGGAGCTTGTGTGAAGACAGGGAATAAATAGTGTAGAGTTTTGAGATGAAGGTGGGTCTGCCAGAGTTTTATAATATCTATATGGTTGTCCAACGTGAATAAGAATGGGGTGATGTGAGAGGTAAACGCGAGGGTGCCGGGCATGTGTTTCGAGCTGGTTAGAATGAAAAAAAAAAGTGGGAGGTGAGCCAATTCTTCTTTGTGGATAACACTGCTTGTTATCCAAATGCATACCGAGCATACGTGTATATATACTGTATATATATGTATATATATATATATATATATATAATATATCTGTGTGTGTGTGTGTGTGTGTGTGTGTGTATGTGTGTGTGTTTGCGCGCTTGCTCGCGTGTGCGTGCGTGCGTGTGTATGTGTTTGTATTCATACATGCACACACACATAAATATATATATATATATATATATACATATTTATATATATATATATATATATACATATTTATATATATATATATATATATATATATATATAATGTGTGTGTGCGTTTTGTGTTTGTATTCATACACGAACACAGATGCACGCACACACACATATATATGTATGTATTGAGACAAATGTTGAGACATTGTGACAAGTTGAAAAAGGTGGAAAAAGAGTCTCGGGTCTCGTTCCTATTTTATTTTTGGCCGGTTTCGCTTGTAGCATCTTTAGAAGATACAAGCGAAACCGGTCAGGAATAAACTCGGAACGAGACCCGTGACTCTTTTTCCACCTTTTTCAACATATGTATGTATGTATATATATATATATATATGTATATATATATATATATATATATATATATGTATATATATGTTTATGTGTGCTTGTGTGTAGTCTGAAAATAGGTGATAATCAAAAACAAGTGAGGATTGTGAAAGGAGTAAAGAGATCTGGAAAAGTAAGGAAATGCTGTTATATGAAAGGAGAATGGGTCAGAGAGGATTGATGAAACTTTAAGAATCTCGGTGTTGAGAAGGAAGAGTAGAAGGTTGTTCGGTTTACTGGTTTGGTATTTTACAGGTTATTATTATTGTTGTTGTTGTTATTATCAATATTATAGTTTTTTATTTATTTACTTTTTCCCTAGGTAATTGTACTTGCAAAAGTGGAAGTGAAATTGGCTGGGGATGAAGTATAATGTTTTGACTTTAATTGCCTTATTCATTTTGTTTCTTATGTAAGAAGATTCCTACATAAGAAATAATTATTGAAGTTATTTTTCTGTAGAAGCTTGGGCTAAAAAAGTTGTATATTTTACGTAATTTTTATGAACATGGTAACAAATCTAAAAAATTTAGGTGCACATTTATATATGTTTTCGTTAGCACGCACGCACAAGTATATATTTTTCAAAAATTTCCGATAAGAAATATATCAAATCAGTATCTGTTCGGGGTAAAACTATTTTGGATTCGATGGGACGATATGATTTTCATTTGATGTTCGGTTCCATGCAGTATGATGGATACAAATATGTATTGTGCTGTGTATCCATATCATCACTGGAAATGTCATTCGTCCCTGTGGTATGCAGGCATGTGAGGGGTAGGAAGGGAGGGCGGTGAAGGAGGCGATGGCCCCTTGCATGTGGTATGTGCTGTCATAGAGATTTGTCCTTTTATTTTCATTTGTGCGCCTTCTGCAATCTTGACCACACCGTTTACGCGTATTCTCGTCACCTATCGAAATTAAGTCATCATATTTAGACAGCAGGCCAGGACTCATTGTAATGTATGTATATATGTATGTATGTTTAATGTAACTACTGCAAACGACATGGGATTATTTTGGCAAATGATAAAACTTTTAAGTTATACCAGTGGTGTGTATGTAAATAGATGTTCATAGTGGCGTACATATTATGTTAGTGTCTCTTTTATGTGGTAATGCGTGTGTTTGTGTGCAACTTTGCTTCCGGGTTTTATGTATACTTTTTAATCACAACCCAGGTATGTAATATTGTTTGAATGGAATGGGGGCTGGTGATCTCGCAGACATTTTGCAGAATGGAAGAGATGTGCGTTCCCTGGTATTCGACAATGGCTGACGTCACCAACTCATAGCGCCTTTTTTTTTCTTCTTCTTCTTCTTTTTTTCCCGAGATGAAATAGTGTAGGAATCAACCCGCCGACGCACGTGGGTTATCACTCAGACTGGGAGATGAGGACATCTCTGCATTATTATGGCTTGCGGGTAGCAGGCCCCGCACAAGGAACTGCATTATAATATCCTACGGCTTAATACCTCAGGAGACCAACTGCACTTCGATGACCTCGAGCGGTTGGGCTTTTTTGCGAAAAGAGGGCAGGTGTGTGGTGCGGGTGGGCAGCATAGCACCGAGGGGGCAAAACGGGGTGATAGGGGAAAGGAAGGGTCGCGTAGAAGGAAAAAAAAATGTCTCAGGCTATGTTAGACAAATCTACGGGTTTTATGTGCCGGGTTTAACTGAAATAAATATAATTTTTTTTTTTGGGGGGCGGGTAATCTCGTCTTTCCTTTACGTACTTCAGATGTTTGGATGTTGGCTTAATGCAAAGACATATACCACTAGATATATGTTTGTATATTTAATGCAAATATATATATATATATATATATATATATATATATGTACGCTCAAGCATATATGGAAGTATGTTGGATTAATGCAGTAACAGATGTGACTAGATATGTTTGTATATGTAGTGCACACAAATATATGCATATGTATGTGTGAGTATATATATATATATGCATATATATATATATATACACATAGTGTTGAGTGTAGCGAAATTTTAAAATGCAAAAACTTTATTTTCTAAAAAAAAAAAAATCTAGCCGACAAACTTATATCCAGAATAAAACAAAATAAGATAAAATTATATTCAGAAAATCGAGAATGAGTTCTTGTATCGTCGTACTTCGATTCATGTCATGGTATATTATTTGAAAATAATGGATTTTTTTTTTCTTCGATTTTTGCCACATTTAGAGCCATGTTCCTTGCCAGAAAAGTGGGAAAAAAATGAAACTTGGGCGATTGTTATCATAATCAGCTTGTCAAGATGGTCAAAAGGTGTACCTCTAGGGATGACCCTCCAGGGATGACCCGTCATCCAGGAGGTGCTAAGATATGAGGGAGGGTGGAGGAGTGTGGAGTGTATTCAGGGATGGAATGGGTGGGAATGATTTTATGCCTTTTCCTTTTTGGGTACCTCCCTTGTAAGGGGGAAAAAGCCTTGGTATATGTATGTATGTATTTTATTATATTTTCAATACAGCCCCTTGATCATTCCTCCAGAGTCACTAGACGTCTACAATGTTAAGGTTTATACTTTGTGTCGTTATCGTTTGTGGTTGCAAAGATCTAATACAAAAAATTGATTTCCAATACAGTATGGATTTTGGTGTCTTTGCAGTGTCAAAAGAATTTTTGACACCTTTCAAATCATAATGCATTAATAGAACACTGTTCAACAACAAATTTATTAGGCCATCTCGATGGCATGGAGATCCCTCAAAGATGCCGCCCAGCAAGGCGGATAAACACACACACGCAGATGGACAGACACGCTGGAAGAGGCATTCACCACAAATATTTGAGAAAAGGTTTTTAATCACTTGATTGGAAACACTTCTCCATTCCGAATTATGCTGTCGAGTGACGAGAGTGTAATGTAACCGGGCTTGTTATGTTTTGTTACATATTGTTACGCATGGAACAACTCGGTTCCATATGGCGTTTTGTCAAGCAATAGAAAGAGGTAACAAGCCTGATTAAAGTCTTATGAAATGAAATGTGCTCCATCTACACCGAGCACAAATATACATGTTTAGGTAATAT
>NC_134789.1:32624745-32627245 GCF_046742065.1 Oratosquilla oratoria
AATTTAGATTATTTTCCCAGCTTACCCCATTCCCTATTTGCACGCTCAACATTTTAGATACCTCTTAATTATTTTTATTATACCATTTTTTTTTTTTTTTTTTCGTAATAAAATGTTCTGTCTAGCATCTCTGTCGCCTTTAAGATTTTGTAGTGGTGCCATATGACCAAGATGTTGCGGCACCAATAATAGCAAATCAACCAGTCTGTCACCTGTATTAATTACTAGTATATTGACCGCACTTTGCAATGTATTTTGGCATCCTTGTGCATGATCTTCCTCCAGAATATAAGGTGTCCATCCGGAAAGTAACACAAAAAAATTATGATAATAATAAAATATATATATATGAAAAAAGAAAAACAGTTAAACCGGATTCAGCAGTACTCTTTAAACAAATTTCAATTCGAAACATTTGATTAATTTGGGATTTTCTCGGTAATTGTGGTCGTCAGTCTTTTGTTTATTGCTGATTTATATTCAATGCATGTTATCAATTTAATTTTCATTATTTTTTTATTTATTTATTATTTTTTTTTTTTGTGTGTGTGCAGTGGTACATTGCCTTCAATTTTGATTATTCATCCAGTTATGTCTCGTCTTACGTTATTTCTCTACGTGCAGCAATTATGTCTATACTTTAGTTGATCTATTATCATTTTAACAATATTCTGCGGTGTAAATGTCATCATGATATTCTTAGTATATTTATCCTTTTTTTTTCTAATAGTTCATCTAAATATAAGCCAAAAGATTGGTTGTGTATTTTCTATCAAACGTATTAAAATGAAAATATGAAATACTTGCTCAGTCTAAGTAGCGCTTGGTAGTGACGACGTAAACATGCTATTGCTCATGTTTCATTGTTCTGATTAGTGATTTAACTTAGTTATTTAACTTAGTTATTTAAGTGTGACAAACATTATGTTGTTTAGTTTATTAGTTACGCAAATACTTTACTGCTTACTCGTACATAATGGCACACGGGACGCGCACGGTCTACGCATGTACACATAGAGACACATACAGATGTGTGCACATTGGCACAGACACATGCAGACACACGCATACCCAGACCGATGCGCACACATTCACACAGACGCACACACGCACACGCACGAACACACATACACAAACACACACACACATGCATACACATACACACAAACACACGCACACACAAACACACACACAAACACACGCACACACAAACACACACACGCACTTACGCACACGCACACACACGACGCACACACACATGCACTTACGCACACACGCACACAAACACACACACACACACACACACACACACACACACACACACACACGACGCACACACCCGTACATACACACACGCGCGCGCACACACCCCTATACACACATGCACACACGCACATAAAAGTGAAAAAAGAAAAATACGACCAAAGAACGGGGCCAAAAAAGACAGATTTTTACTGGAGTTATTTACCAGAAATTTCGGAAGTGAGATATGAATGGGAAGAAATTGTGAAAGTACGGAACAAGAAAAAAATGAAAGTGGCATCTAGCGGCAAGGTTATAAATTAGTTATTACTTGAAGGTAAACGCACCATCGGGAGGATGTGCCTATTGGAAGTAGAAGGAAAGTGAGGACTATACGCCAGGAAGTGCATAGCTGCAGCCCTCTGGACTTGGACTGTTGAAGCAGGTAACAGTCACTACTGGAAATCGAAAAGGAGTGCAGGATTCGAATCCGTGACTGGGAAGATGCGAGACTTGTATCACTAGAAGAGAAAATAGAAGACATAAACTGTGGAAAAAGAAACAGGAAACTGTGATTAATGGTAGTAGCTGTGAAGATTAATATAAATGTGTATACATTGTGATGAATGTGGATAGGAGGTAAAGGGAACACGGGCTGAGGGAAATACTTTTATTCCTGACTAGTTTCGCCTGAGTGGCCACTCAGGCGAACTAGTCAGGAATAAAAGTATTTCCCTCAGCCCGTGTTCCCTTTACCTCCTATCCACAATAATATAAATGTGGGTAGCATAGGGTAATGTAAGCAAGGTCATCATATTAAGACAATAGGGCAGGAATCGAAGTAATGGATTTGAATTGGACAATTTTAGATTTAAGAAGGAAATAGGCAAGAACTAGTTTACTAATAGAATGGTCAACGAATGGAATAGACTTAGTAACCATTTAGTGAGCGCTGAAACTATCGGTTGTTTTAAGAAATTGTTAGACATCATTATGGATGGGGAGGACAGGATGGACACGGAACTGCCTAATGTAGTCTTTATGTTCTCTTGCTGTCTCCTTCATTCTTATGTTCTTATGCTGTAGTGATAAATATGAAATAACAAACAGGGAAGATATATAAGAGTAAAAGAGAAAAAGAATATAACATGAATACATGATATCTCGTTTATTTTAATAAACGTTGCAAAAGACTTAATTGATAAATGAAAAGATTAACCTAAATTTTCCAGCATGTTTGTTAATTGATGGTGAACTT
>NC_134789.1:32632245-32634745 GCF_046742065.1 Oratosquilla oratoria
TTATTTTTTGTAGGGGATGATGGATTGAGAAAAATGGGTAAAATGTTACGCGCATGGAAATCCGCTTTCCCGACATTACTGACGGTGGTATGCTCGGTACGGGGAATAGGCTCCTCCCCGTGCATTATGCGCGTCTCGGCTAACTCCGCCCCTGAGCGAGCCGATTGTCCTCAAGTCGAGTTACCAAGTCTCTCAAATGAACATTTTAAGGCACCTAAAGAGGCCCCAGAAATTCTTACGGGCGTTATTATTGGTAAAGTAGCGCAGGAATATGATAGAATTAATATCGGTGGAACTGTATAAGACGTATCCAGAGGTTATGAATTCGTACAAAAAGTTGAAAAAACGAAAAGAAACGAGGAAAGGAAGGATGGAATCGTAAATGTGGCATTAGCGCGTTGAAAACAGCCTCTCAAGCCATGTTTTCATTCCCATTTTGAATTATTCCTATCCGGATCTCTGAGCAGTGGCGTAGTTCGTCGATGCATTTCGAATTAAAGAGAATCTGTGTAAGAATGTAATCTCATCCTAGGAAATGCTGCTTGTCTTCTGCAGAAGGGCCACGGGAAATATTATGAAAATGTCATGATCATTTTACGAGTTTTAATCCCATATTTGTTTTGCTAATGTGTGTCTGTGTGTGTTTATGTTTGTGTCGACAAGAGTGCGGCATTCTGTAGAAATGATACTGTTCCTCTCACGGAATGGACCATCGGGAGATGCGCCGCTCCTCCTCCTCCTCTTCCTCCTCCTCCTCCTCCTCCTCCTCCTCCTCCTCCTCCTCCTCCCCTTGCTTGCTGCTCCCGAAGAAGAAAACAAGTCCAGAAATACGATTTTTTTTCTTTATCTTTCTCTCCTTCGACGCGCTCACCTCTCGTGTAGCGATAAAGGTCCTTTTCGTATTCCATTATTGTATATTCGGTCCGTAATCCCAAACTCTCACCTATCTCCCTTCCCTCCTCAACTCGCTCTCCTCCTTTCATCCAACCCCTTCGTCTCTCACCCTTCTTGACTTGACGCCTAGGCTCTCTAAATAACGCACCCTTTCTCCCTCCCGGCTCCCCCCTTCCCCTTCCCCTTCCCCCTCCCCCTTCCCCCTCCCCCTCGCTGTCTCTCGCGCGCGTGTTCGCTCAATCGCTCGCTTACTTGATTTTCTATCGCTCTCTCTTCCTCTCTTTCTCTCCCTCTCTCTCTCTCTATCTATCTATCTATCTATCTATCTATTTTTCTATCTCTTTCTCCCTGTCTCTCTTCCTATCTATTTCTTCCTCACATCTCTTCCTCATATACCCCCCCCTCTCTCTCTCTCTCTCTCTTTGTCTCTCTTTTTCACACACACATACAAACACACACACACACACACACACACACACACACACACACACACACACACACACACACACACACACACACACACACACACACTCCACTCCCTCACCTCTCTATCAATCTATCTATCTCTCCCTCTATTTTCCTTTCTAAGTGCACTTTATAAGAGAAAATTGATGTATAAATAAATGTCAGTTGTCATTATTCACTTTGTATGTGTGTATCAAATTGATTGTAATGTACTTAGAAGGCACACACACAAATTATATGTATATATATATATATATGTATATATATATATATAAGTGTGTATGTGTGCGTGTGTGTGTGTGTGTGTGTGTATGTGATAATAATGATAATGAGTTTATTGGATTAACAGCGATGCAGTGATACATTAAAAACATACAAATTGTTCTAATTTTAGGAGTATTCTAATTTGAGTGAATAATGTGCTCAGGGGTGGTGCCTAATTCCACAGAATGATGATGTCGGTGCCATGTCAGTGGTGATGAGGTCGCAGGTTGTTCAAGGCAGGGCCCGGAACATCAGTTTGCGCGCGCATATTTTTTTTTATTTATCTATATATTTTTTTGCATATGTTTACGTAAATGTGTATATTTATATGTGTATCATGTGTGTATGCAGTCCTACCTATATACAATACTGTTGGGACCAATGTTGGGGACCTGCATTTGGTTGCTGTGGAGCTGCTTATTAGGAAGACCCGTCAACCCCCATACCTCCATCAGGTGCAACCATGAGGGGCTGGCACTTGGTCTCTGTACTGGAAATAACTTCTCTTTATTATCTTCATCTGTACTTTTTACACCTTGTCTCACGGAGTGATGAAACTGGCGACTGATCCCTTCAGCCGTTGAAAAAGCAGCAGCCCCACACTAATGAAACAGAAAATAGTAATCCAATGTTTCTTGCTACAGCGAGCCGGGGGATCGTTGCCAATTCCTGTGGGGCTGCGGGTTCTCAGTTTGAGTCAATAATAAGGATAATACAAATAATGATATTATTGTTGTTGTTTGTTAATATATGTTTTCAAATGAGTATATGGACAAACACACACACACACACACACACACACACACACACATATATATATATATATATTTGTGTGTGTGTGTATATATAATATATATATATATATATGTATGTATGT
>NC_134789.1:32637245-32647245 GCF_046742065.1 Oratosquilla oratoria
CGGAATGGGGTTTTATTTTTTTACGTGTTTTCCTTATCTCAGAGGTAGAGATAAAGGATATGGGCAATGCAACAAGAGATAACACCTCTATAGGAGAGTCCACCTATCGCCTCACTACATAGCGACCCCCTCTACCTCATCTTCTTGTGAAATATACAGACCAGCCCCCCCCCAAAAAAAAAAAAAATCTCGGGCTGCGTCATTTCCTCATCCATATGCACAAGCACATTCAATTTACTCATATACTTTCCTCTCTTCCTTGTTCTCCAGGTACTCCTCTTGTATCCAGCGCCCCCTCATTCGTGGTCTTCCCCTCAAGTTCACTCCATCCACTTCTGCTTTCCACGCGCTTTTTGTTAGTTTTTCTTCACTTATCCTTTCTATATGCCTAGACCATCTTAGTAATCTTTGACCAGTCGTATCTGTCAGCTGTCTTTCCACCCTTGCTTTCCATTACACAGTTCTCATCCAGTGCTCCCTCCTTGTTTTAAGGGTGGCTAATGAAACGAATTTGAATGGAATATCTAAATTAATGAGCACAACAAAGACTAGCGTGCAGCCACTTTGGAGGCAGAACCAAGACTGCTTTTGACGCCAAACTTACTTAGCGCGGGAAAACATACACGCCCGCATGATGGTTCCTTCACTAATTGGCACGTGTAACCCATTCAATGCAACAGTTTCAATAAATTAATATAAATAAATTACATATCATTTATATACGAAAAGGGAATACCTGACAATCGTACAATGCCATTTGCATGCATATACACTAAAACGCTCCTAACTACCCCACCATACTTAAACACTATCTCAAATATGTTCAATCTCATCCTTTCCGGACGGAATTTCGTGATCTGATTAAAAGATATGTACCAATTGTGCTGGTCGAGGGGGATTAGAGCGTAGCTACGTGTGGCGGAGGTCGAGGTGATGGCAGCTTGAATCCTGCCCCTTGTGAGTTGGACCAAGGACATTGTTCATTAGATTCCACGCTACAAAGTCCTTTGTTATGATCACCGTCCTAGCCTCCTGATCGGGAGAGTTCGCGACGTTAAGCCGAATCATCACCATCTTGTATGATATTATAATTAGGTCACGTGAGAGCTCCATGACGTCACACTTGGGTCACCTTTATCATCCATGACGTCACGTGGCCGCATTGGACCTCGGTCGAGTTTGACCGACAGCCTGGAGGCAGTAACTTCTTTCCAGAATACCACTGGAATCTTATAGAGCGTTACTTGAACCATATTCCGCCTCTCATCTTCATTAAAATCATTTCATAAGTCTTTAAGAAAAATTAAGAACATGTGCTGTCTTCCTGTACTGCTCATGACCCGGGCAGTAGGCGGGAGACAAGGATGACCTTTCATCCAAGAGGAGCTAAGAAGAAATGGAAACAAATGGGTGTTGGATTTCGCGTGGGATGGGCCTGGGAGGCCTTGGCTGGCTAACAACTTTCGGATTCATTCATTTGTGGTCGACACACTCGGGGCAACGTAAAGTCTTGATCACCAAGACCCATGATCTAATCCGCAGCCGAGGGATATTGTTCGACGATGGCAGTAATACAATCTCCAAGGGGATTAAGACACTTATCTATGTTTATTACGTCACTGGAATCGAGCTCATCACGAGAGATTAGCTCGATGTGCAACTTTTCACCATTTTCTATTTTACACGACTCATCTCTCCGACACGAAGATTGTAGGCTTATTCTGGATTAGTTCTAATTGTTCTGTTTGGCAAATGGTCCCGAACGGCAAACATTGACAGTCACTTACCCAGGCTGTCCACGAAGAAAGGGCAGAAATGGCGGCTTTCTCTGCATTACTTCATAGAGCGAGATGAAGGTGATGAGCCTACGCCAGGAGGCGCGTAACTGCAGCTAAAGCCGTCAACGTTGCCCTATACGCTTGAACTGTTGGGGCAAGTAACAGTCACTGCTGGGAACCCGGATAGGAGTGCGGGATTCGAACCCTCAACAGAGTGAATGCGAGAACCAGCACCCTTCCGATTACACCACCAGTGCATTCAATCCTAGAGCAAGAATATCATTATATATTTTTCGTTGCTTTATTCACATACTACGCTGCCAGTATACGTTGTAATTCGCTTTACTCTCTACCAGTCCGTTGTCTTCATCAACTTTTATTTAGTATTGTATGGGGCAGAGACTTGGAATTTATGAGAGGAAGAATTTGAATGTGTTTGTGCTGTAATGTCTGAGAAGTATGGTAAGGGGGTTACAAGGCTGGATAGAGTGAGAAACGAGGAGGTGAGGAGGAGACCGGCAGTGGAAAAGGAGATGGCAGATAGGGTTTATGAAAGAGTATTGGGATGGTTTGGACACGTGGAAAGAATGAGTGAGGGGGTATCTTGAATTCAGCAGCTATTCATTTTCAACAAAAATATTTAGCGGCTTTAATGGATTCTTTATTGGCTCAGTGGATTCCATTGCTATCTTACGAATTTCCATATTCTTTTAAAAGGAGTCCGTAATTCTTTCATGTTTTTCGCGAGAATTCAACCTACACATTAATTCATCTTTCATACCTTTGGTTTGATTAGATTCATTTTCTTGAATTTCATTTTTCTCTCGTATTTCTATGACATAAATGATCAATTCTGACACAAAAGCAGGAATGGACATCAGAGCGCGTGAATTGAAGCATTAGAATCACACAAGAACATAAGAATGAAGGAGACTGCAAGAGACCATAAGGCCTACACTAGGCAGTTCCATATCCATTACCACCTATCATCCACACCCAGCCAGTAGTTTCAGCGCTCACTACATGGTTACTAAGTCTATACCATTTGTTAACCAGTCTTTAGGTAAACCACCTCTTACCTATTACCTTCTTTAATCTAGATTTGTCCAGTTTAAATTCATTACTGCGAGTCTTGCCCTGTTGTCTTAATATGATAACCTTGCCTACACAACCCTTGTTAAGAAGCCCTTGCCCAGACCTTCTCCAAAGCTACATTTATGACTTTTCTTTCTTGTCGGATGTGTCACATTTGGTCCCAAGCTCATCCATTCTAGGCTCTTTCATCCATCTCCGTGGCATTCATGCTATCCTACTCTGTGGCACTTTGTTGCGGCCGAAGCATTCACCTTCTGTCAAGGTGGTTATGTTTTCGGTCGTGTTCGTTCGTTTGCTTGTTTGTTAGCAGAGTAGGACTTGTAGTAATGGATTTAAATTCGACAAATTTAGATTTAAGAGGGAAATAGGCAAGAACTGGTTTACCAACAAGGAGGTTACCAAATGGAATAGATTTAGTAACAATGTAGAGAGCGCGGAAACAATTGGATGTCTTAAGAGAAGATTTGATAAGTTGATAAGGGAGATGGAACTGTCTAGTGTAGGCGTTATGGTCTCTTGTAGTTTCCTCCATTCTTATGTTCTCATGTTACAAAATGAAGCATCCAAAAGAAACACGAGTCATATCGACTGTAGAGAAGGGGAGGCGGCGATGGATAGACGAACAGAAAATTGTAGAAAATTGTTACGAGAAAAAAAAAACTGATACTTGGTAGGTATGGCTTCTATCCAGGACATGGTGCATACAGATAAAAATAGGATGGGAAAGATTAGACACAGAGAGCTGAGAGGCAGAGGCTAGATGAATAAGTGAGAATGTATGTGTGTGTATGCGTGTGATATTCGTGTACACGTGTGCTTACGTGTGTGGGTGTGCGTTGAAGAGAGAAGGGAAGGAGGAAAGACGCGAGAGGAAAAATAATTGAAGGATGTGTAGAGTTGTGAGGGTGAGAGTCTAAAGTCTAACATTCCTAAGAAAAGCGATGATCCGTGTTGAAAAGTAGAGTGAAAAACAGATGTTTGAGCGAAAAGATGGTGGAAGAACACTATTGCGTGAGAATGTATGTGGACGAGAATGGATGTCATAGTTAAGCGTAAAGGGGTCTGAACATAACATAAGAACATAAGAATGAAGGAGACTGCAAGAGACCATAAGGCCTACACTAGACAGCTCTGGAAGAGTACCAGGATGTGCCGGGTGGGGAGATAAAGGAGAGGAACGAGTGAATAGGTGAAAATGTAAGATTTTATAGCAAAGGAAAGAAAAAAGAGGGTTTGGTAAATTGTCCACGAAATAATTCCTCCCCCCCTTCCCCTATTCGCTGTCAGGGAAGTGGCACGGAGATTAATAAAATAGTCTGGCGCCAACAGCTGGAATTAAAGATGGAGTTCCTCACGGTTATTCCCAACAGCCCTGGCCAGGCGAGGAGGCGACCCAAACATCGGTTTAGAAAACCCATTGGGTTGCTGCAACGGACAGGGTTTGCCCTACCAGTGGATTTCTCACTTACCACTTCGTGGGAGTGGAATAGTGAGTTTATGGTGGTGAGTAGTTCCTACACTGTGTGGTAGGGATTAAGGGCATAGATGGAACTAAAAAAAAAAGAAGGGAGGAGAAGGAAGAAGGAAGGGAAGGAGGAAGAATGAAAAAAAGGAAATAGGAGAGGACGGGGAATCGACGAAGAGATGCATGAAGACAGAATAAAAAGAGTAAAATCTAAATAAAAAAAATGTATATGAAATATATATGTGTATATGTAGTAGATGCACAATATAATAGATATATTATTATATATATATCTATATATATATGTGTGTGTATGTATATACATATAAAATATGAAATAAAAGAGAATATAAAAGATGAAGAGCGAGGCAAGACCTAAAGGCAGAATACGAGGGGAGAGGAGGAGTAAGGGAAGTAGAAGGAAAGGTAATAGTGAAAAAGAGAAGTAGGGAGAAGAGGAGGAGAAAGAGGAAGAAGAAGAGGAGGAGGAGAGGTGCGCTTGGCGGTGAGTGCAAGAGTAAATTCGTCCTGGCATATGAATTTTTTTTTTTTTTTTAAGTAGTGTTTAAAACATAATCGTTTTAATGTTCCCCGTTCTTTCCTCTAAATATCAATTTATCTTTAGAGTCCCTTTTTTTCTTTTCTTTATATTCTATCTCCCTCTCTCTCTCTCTCTCTCTCTCTCTCTCTCTCTCTCTCTCTCTCTCTCTTTTCTTTTCTTTCTTTTTTTTTTCTTTCTATTTTTCTATCCCGTTCCCCGTTCACCTCTGCTTGTCCGTTCTTCAGCATGACCGTTTCCTCCGTTCTTTCCGTCTCCTTTCATAGCGCCCCCCCACCCCCCACCCCGACACCCGCTCTCGTTAATGTGGTGTCCCACCCCCCCTCCCCTTCCTCTTCCTCCTCCTCCTCATCATCATCACTTCTTTCTCCTTCTGTATATCTCTCTCTCTCTGTCTCTCTTCTCTTTTGCCCTCTCTCTCTCGTTCTTGCTCTATATCTTCTCTTTTGCTCTTTCTCTCCTCTCTGTCTCTCACTTGCTCTCTCTTCTCTCCTTCTCTCTCTCTCTCTCTCTCTCTCTGTCTGTCTGTCTTTTTTCTCCTGCCCTCATTCTTTCTGTCTCTAATCTCTCTCTCTCTCTCTCTCTCTCTCTCTCTCTCTCTCTCTCTCTCTCTCTCTCTCTCTCTCTCTCTCTCTCTCTCTCTCTCTCTCTCTCTCTCTCTCTCTCTCTCTCTGTCCATCCACCCATCCTTCACTCCCTCCCAACTTTTCCGTTTTTTTTTCCATATATATTATTGTATTTCTTTAAATTCCTCTTTTCTCTCTCACGTTCTTATCCGTACCTTCCTCTCTTTATCGTACTTTAAATGTCTTCAAGGTAGCATACATTTGCAGAAATAAAATGGTTTCTGGTGAATTTTTCGTGGGCGGAAGGTAATGGAACAATCGAACAATATGTTTTTAAATGCGCTTGGTAATTATTCCCCCCCCCCCCTGGCCCGTGGCCACCTGCAGCCTCGGTGACACGGGGCAGTTTAGTAACCGCTAGTGCTGAAAGCGACTTGTAAACTACCCCTCTACTTGCCCAGTGTCAACGGAAGGCTGGTAAACTTCTCTCCAAATTATCCGAGTGCCAACACCTACTTGCCGGGTAAGTTAACTTGCAGCAGCTAGCGCCAGCGGCTACTAAACTAGCCCCGAGTCCGTGAGGCTTTAAGCTTTAAATCGAGTGCGTGTGGGAAGGGGGCAGATTCGTTTTGAATGAAATCACCTGACGACAATCAGAGTGGATATAAGAAAGTTCACCGCCATTTGGTAGATGTTAAGTGTTCCGTCGGCAGGTGAAAGGAAGAAGTGCCTTAGGTCTAAATGGTAAATACTACAGTTTATTACATCTGGAAGTACTGTGTCTTGCTGCATTGCTTCTGACCCAGGACAGTGGGCGGGAGACAGGGATGACCCGTCATCCACGAGGAGCTAAGATGAGAGTGAGGGAAAGGTGGTGGATGGGAGTGGAGTGGGTGGGAGTGGAGTGGAGTGGGTGGGAGTGGAGTGGATGGGAGTGGAGTGGGTGGGAGTGGATGCGTGTCGTTTTATTTGAGCACCATCCTTATGAGGGAGAAAAAAGTCCTTGGTATATAGATAGATCGGTTATATTTAGATCAGTGTTGATCAACTTCATGTGAAAAGGGGATTTAGTGGAGAGATAACCGAGGATGTTACAAGCTGGCTTGAGTATTTTTAAGGATCGTGCACTTTTTCTTAAAGAGTGCAAAAGACCATAGAGTATATTACGGTGGATTTTTGTGACAAACGGCACCCAATCTGCCTTGTCAATTTTACAGTAAGCTTGTCATCTTTTACAATGGAACTTCTGCATATAAAGTCATTCATGAAGTTGTAAAACGATGCAGAAGTGGTAGCACCTTTGGCAAATGAAATTGCCTGTCGGCAGCTAGGCTAGATACTAAAGCGAAATTGACCATCATCATCATCATCATCATCATCATCATCATCATCATCATCATCATCATCATCATCATCATCATCATCATCATCATCATCATCATCATCATCATCATCATCATCATCATCATCATCATCATCATCATCATCATCATCATCATCATCATCAATTTGGGGGTACATGCCAAGGCAAGGAGCTCATTGCTTCACTCTCACGCCAGCGCCAGTCCCCACTGCCTCTCCGACCAAGCTCCCATGCAGCCACCCATCCCATTCCAAACAACTCTCGACAGGTTCGATTAACTTTGCCCCAGCCACGGATTCTGTGGGGGCGTCCCCTTCGTCTCCTCCTCCATCGAGGGTTGTCTTTTGTGGAGACAGGAACCCTGTGAGTAGGATCTACACCAGGGAAACGTGCCACATGATGCCCATATAGCCGGAGTTGACGTTCATGAATGATGCTGAAGGTAACTGACCTAGACTGAGTCACACAGTAGCCCGTGGTTTGATAAGAAGCCATTCCAGCGATACCTCATGATTCTCCTAAGGGTTAAAATGCTCCCAAACGAAAATGTGCCATTGGACCAAAGGGATTGACATAGGTAGCATTTACCACCTTAGGCCTGGAGTCAGTCATAGATGGATTAGTAATAATTAACCTGATATTTCGATGGATGGAAGGGGAAAGGCCCTCCCGGATGAATGGGAAGAGGGGTCGGTCCCTTGGCTGGAAGACGTCTGTGAAGAGGTTTATCATCATCAGCAGTCCATCGGTTTCGACGATGACTAAGGTGAGAGTGTATATATATATATATATATATATATATATATATATATATATATATATATATATACATACATACATACATACTTTTTCAGGCTTCTGGAGATCATTAATCCTGCCTCTTAGTTGCAGAAACTTCCGCATAGGCTGCACTAAAACTGTATCGTTGTTGGTAGTGTGGGACGAGTTTCGTGTTTCTTAGGGTAGGACTCGCGAAGACACTCGTGAAAGTCGAAGGACTCGTGATGAGGTTAACCCTTTCACTACGGTGTCACAAATTTTAGGTTTTCTTATGGTTTATGATAAAGGGTTTTATATAGGATGAGGATAAGATCTGTAAAGAATGAAAGTCTCTCTCTCTCTCTCTCTCTCTCTCTCTCTCTCTCTCTCTCTCTCTCTCTCTCTCTCTCTCTCTCTCTCTGTCTCCCCATTTCTTCAGACTTTGCTTCCTTAACTGAAGCAAAGTAAAGCTATTTGATCATTCTGTCACACTGCAGGGGTTTCCCTCGGCTGAATAGAATCACCTGGCTACAGCCAGAATATTTTAATTTCATTAATATTAATAAACACAGAATATTTCCATTACGTTAATATTAATAAACATTTTAGTTGATATAGGTAAAAGATGAAGTAAGATTGAAACCTTTCGCTACACAACCGATTTCACTCGATTGAAGCAGACGAGATGTCGGCAGCGAGAACAAAGTCAAACCGTTAGTAGCAATGAAAGGGTAGAGTGCTTTATCCCCTGAATTAGGCCTCTTGAGGACAAGTGGCTTCGATGGCAGTGCCTCACGCATCATTTGGTCGAAGTTTCACACACCAACAGTTGCCCTAAAAAGGTAAAAGAAATTAATTGTAGCATCACTAATGAATGGAACGATCTTTTGTATAGCCTGAAAGACAGGCTAATTAGAGGCAACACCTCAGGATCCAAGACGTTTGCTTGGATTTCGAGCTCCTTGGATACCGATGGAGTCTTGTAGTGATCCAGAAGGGTCTCTTACTAGGGAATACTAGGGAAAGGGATCTTCGAGGCCTTCCGTACCCCCTTTGCTGCCGATGGGATGTCATTGAGATGAGTAAAGGGGTTATCACACTTGGGTATTTTTCCTCCAACATCCTACATCCAACCTCCATTTACTACAGTACGACTTCGCTAACACAAATCTAGATTTCTCTTAAGAACATTTCAACAGTATGTTTAATATTCTTATAGGTTTACAATATTTTAGTCCATCATTCAGCTTTGCTGTATATGATGGAAAGATGATTTTGGAGATTTAAGAAAAAAAAAAAATGTAACCGGGATCGTTTTTACTGAAACGAACTCTCAACTGGCGGCGTTGGTAAAGCCCATGCAAGCCCAGTGTGATAGCCCCCTAAGATTGGTTGGCGCCAGCCAGAATGAAGGGAAAAGTTCCGCTCAATGACAGGGTTGATAGTTATAATACCAATTTCTTCGTTGCAGCGGGGATGAAGAAGGGCCGCGCGGAAGCCGGAATTTGAACAAAATAAAGAATGAAGACTATGAAATAAGTATATATATATATGTATATATATATATATATATGTATGTATATATACCACGCCACGCAAGTGCCGTTGGGGGAATGATCAGGTCCTTTTGCAGATCTTTCCATTTTGCATGGTCACGCGTGGTGTAATGGTATCATCCTTGCTTTGTGATAACCAGGCGCTCATACAAGGTTTCGAGTCCCAGCGACGGAGTTTGTCAATCCATATGAAGAAAACTGTGAATATTGAATATTTAATCTTTGGGCTGTGAAAAAGTTTCCCTTGGCTTAACAAAATCTTCTGGGGAGAACCAGAATAGATACGAAAGACAACGACACATCCAAACGGCATACACATACACACAGA
The DNA here is from genome assembly GCF_046742065.1 of Oratosquilla oratoria. Classification (NCBI taxonomy): domain Eukaryota; kingdom Metazoa; phylum Arthropoda; class Malacostraca; order Stomatopoda; family Squillidae; genus Oratosquilla; species Oratosquilla oratoria. Next base: position 32,646,715 of record NC_134789.1, read on the forward strand.
CACACACACACGCATCCTGTCATCAAGACCTAAATCTATGGTTGTGGATTATGTCCTCTTCGTAAATGCTAAAGTCCGGGGGACGGGAGGAGATTTTATACAAATGATCAAGAATCGCAGTCTTATTCGATGCCTGTGAAACTTATGGTAAGGTCACGGTACGTAATACAAGTCGAGAACGCCACCTTTTTTGTCCCCCCCCCCCATTTTTTCAGCTGAAGTTTGACCACTGGGTGAAGGACTTGGTCTTCAAACAGTCTTCCGGTGGAATTGAAGTCGTTCTACTCCTCTGGCTCCTCCTTCTCTCACTCCTCCACCTCCTCTGGTCGGGAGTTCACCAACTCAGGGCACCTGACCATCACCGGCCCTCTACCCGACTACGGTCATCCCACGGTCATGAAAGGGTTCAAAAAACCCCGACTGTCATGACGACCTTCCTGGTTCTAATCGTGAATAGTACAGGAAGTGCAGATAACTAGTTCACTATGTAAGCGGAATGAAGGGTTGATGAAAAAAATGGTAAATAAATGG
>NC_134789.1:32649745-32657245 GCF_046742065.1 Oratosquilla oratoria
TCGGCTCAGGGGGAAGGGGAGGGTGAGGATACCTATTAACATTTTGTTTTGTAATAAAGAAATTGTTTTGTAATAAACAAATTGTTAATAAGTACCGTTCCCCTCCCCCTGACCTGACCTCATGCCCTCCTCAGGTCACCAGAGAGTGAGGGTAATGGTATTTACTCCTTCCCTAGTTCCTTTTCTTTTGTAAGAGGTTGCTATTTAAAGATAGCATCCTCCTCCCACTTTGTACTACTGAAGAGGATTGCAGTTAGCAGTCGAAATATATAGACTCGCTTATTCAACTCCTTTTTTTCCGACTGTGGTGTTAGTTGATGTATATATATATATATAACTATATATATATATATATATATATATATATATATAAATATATATATATATGTGTGTGTGTGTGTGTGTGTGTGTGTGTGTGTGTGTGTGTGTGTGTGGTTTTGGATAATCCCAGGTGGTTTTATATGCCAGAAAGGGAGCCCAAAGACCAATTGGTGTCTCGATTGGTTGAATGCACCACTCACCTTAGTAAGAGCGTCCTAGGTAGCCGATTTAAAATGAATCACCATTTCATTATATTAGTGACATTAATGTGTTTGCCGATGCCGAGAGTTAACATTTTGCTTGATGAAGCCATTTTCTTCAACTTCACTCTTGTGTGGGTAAAATAGTCTCGGTTTGGCCAGGATTAATTGATATTGGTTTGACTCTCATGCCACTAAATGCAATAGACGAAATTTAATAAAATAGTTTAATGGGAGGCTAGACGAAATAAGTAACCCTCGATAACACATACATATATGTATGTGTTATCGTGGAGATGAGGAGAACGGGGGTGGAAAGGGAGTTGGGAGATGAAAGAGTATTGGGATGGTTTGGACACATGGAAAGAATGAGTGAAGAAAGACTTGTAGAAGAGGTGTGGAAGGCAGATATGGAAGGAGTGAACATGAGGGGGAGACCTAGGATGAGATGGATGGATGGGGTAAAAGGGGCTTTGGGGAAGAGGAGAATGTCTGTTGAGGAAGGACGGGAGAGAACAGAAGATAGGGGTGAGTGGAGAATGGTTGTATATGGATGATGTGATCCATGAGGTGGAATGGATGGGGGATGGGGGGTGAGGGAGTATGTGTGAGACAAAATTGATGCAGCCCAAAGGGATTTCTCCCCGTCTTCTCCTTTTTCTGTATGGGGGGACGGAGAGGGGGGTCGCCAATTTAATGAAGCTGCCTTGCTGTGGATGTGCTGTGTCTTGCGACACTGATTCTGACCTAGGCCAGTGGGCAAGATGCAAGGATGTTCCGTCATCCAGGAATTGTCAAGATAAGAGGGTGGAGGAGAGTGGAGTGTGATAGGGATGGAATGGGTGGGGGTGTTTTTTTTTTACCTCCTTTATAAGCGGGGAAAAGCCTTTGGTATATGTTTGTAATGAATATATATATATATATATATATATAATGTGTGTCTATGTGTGTGTGTGTGTATATATGTAAATATACACAATGTATATATGTGTGTGTGTGTGTGTGTGTGTGTTAGGCAGGTAGTCTGTCCCATGTTGGGCAGCCAGTTAGATTGGTTGAAGTCAAACTCTGGTGGAGAGTTGGTATATTTAACAATAAATGTTGGGCGAAAGTTGGGGGGGGGACGAGACGGCGAAGGAGGTGACGTCTGTGCTTCAAGTCGTGTCTTCGGCGATCTGCTTGCGAGCGAGCAAGGGCAGAGGGGAGGCGAGGGAGTGAGGACCGGTGAGCGAAGACAACTAACAATATATAATATATATATATATATATATATATATATATATATATATATATATATATATATATATATATATATGCGTGTGTGTGTACACGAATCTTTGAGTATCTTACAGACACCACACGCACATATTCCCTTGTTCTAACAGTATTGTGCAGCTTTGCTGCCTTGAGTGGGACGCGATCTTGAGTCTGAAGCATGACATTTTGAGACGCTAACAACAAGCAGCCGTTTGTGTGTGTTGGCATTACGCATGATAGAGCAAAAATAATACTTGGTCAAGTGGTCCTGAAAGATTCTGTCATCATATAAGCCTGAAAGATATATGATGCTATAGAGCAGGGGTCACCAACTACGGCCCGCGGGCCGCATTCGGCCATCGTGGTCAGTTCATCCGGCCCGCCGTAGCACTGTGCATGTCCCTCTCCCCCTTTTAATTCCCTTCTTCTTCATCTTCTTCTTCCTCTTCTTCCTCTTCCTCCTCCTCCTCTTCGTCTATATATTTTTGTAGAATATCCAATGTGTAAATAGACAATATGCGACCCGTATTCGTCATTCTCTCAGTTATCAGGCCAATTGTGAAAAAAAAAAGTTTGGTGAACCCAGCTATAGAGCCACCGACTTACTGAAATTAGATTCCTATTAAAAGTATTTGTAAGAAATATAAAAAAGAGTGATGAGCTCAGCTGTGACACAAACTTTGATAGACAAACATCTACATGCATGAGCAGATAGTAGTGGTCGGACCCGATTTTATTTCTTTAAGCTCACGAGGCAGAGAACGACGCCACTTTGGTTCACAAAGGTACGGCACGTCGTGTTGTTCGACGATACTCGAAGCGACAGTTCCGCGGTGATTGCAGCAGACACAGAGAGCGGTGAGGTGGGTCTGTTTTAAGTGTTTCAAGGCGACAGCAGTCAGGGTCACCTCGTCAATTAAAGGGATAAGGACATAACAGTGAAGGAGAATGCAAGAGACCATAAGGCCTACAATAGGTAATTCCATATTTGTTTGGCACAAAAAAGGGATGTAGACGGAGGAACGCAAATGCGTGGATAGACGTTTCACAACACACACACACACACACACACACACGAACACACACACACACACACACACACACACACACACACACACACACACACACACACACACACACACACACACACACACACACACACACACACACACAGACACACACACACACACACACACACACACACACAGAGAGAGAGAGAGAGAGAGAGAGAGGGTATGAAAATCGTCACAGAACTACACTCCGTCATCGTCGAGCAAAGGAATAATGTGTGTGACTGTGTCTATGTGTGTGTGTATGTGTGTGTGTTTGTTTGCGTGCGTTTGTTTATGTGGTTTGCGTAAGGTCAAATTATAACCCATAGATCAGGAAGGGAATACGAGCTATGAAAATCATACGCGCGCACACACACACACACACACACACACACACACACACACACACACACACACACACACACACACACACACACACACACACACACACCTAACATAAAGTTAAAATGAGGTATTTCTGTTGTAAAAAAAAAAAAAGGACTCTACGACCATTGCTCCCTTATCGTGTAATACACATAGGTAAATTATGAAAACACACAAAATAGATGGAGAATAAGAGACAGGACCCCACGAACGTAGCTCCCATCCTGTCTAATACAGTGAGGTAAATTAAGTAAACACACATATACACACATATATACATACATACATACATGTATAATATGTACATGCCATGCATGTACATATATTTACACCACGCATTTATATATATATATATATATATATATATACATATATATATATATATATATACATATATGTGTGTATGTGTGTGCGCATTTCTGTTGGTGACCGTACATTTCAGGTTTTATTTTCATTCACATGTAGGTTTATATATATGTTAAAATATACTTATATCGTTCAACATAAGAATGATGGAGTGTGCAAGAGACCATAAGGCCTACACTAGGCAGTTCCATGTCCATTACCACCTGTCATCCCATTCATAAATTTGTATAACCGTTTCTGAAAACAACCGGTTATTTCAGCGCAGACTTCATGGTTACTAAATCTATTCCATTCGTTGACCACCCTGTTAGTAAACCAATTCTTGTCTATTTCCTTCTTAAATATAAATATGTCCAATTCAAATTCATTACTCGAGTCCTGCCCTGTTGTCTTAATATGATGACCTTGTTTGCGTCACCCTTGTTAAAGCCTTTGATCTAGTTGAACATCTATGGAGAAGCCTGCTCTACTCAGAGTATTTATGGAATTCACTGCTAAAGAGGCTATCGCTCCGAAGAGGAGATTCTATGAACCTTTCATTCATGAGAATAGTGGAGGCTACCTACTACCGCAGAGAGAATCCAGTCATTTCTGTGTATGTGTGTGTGTGACGTTGCTAAGAACACAGGATCCAGTTGGAAATGTGCATTATATATATATATATATGTGTGTGTGTGTGTGTGTATACTCGTATATATCGACAACTCTTTGGGAAATACATATTGCATCAGGAAAAAAAAAAAGAGTTGGTGACGACATTGAGGATGATATTGAAGCCGTTGACGATGATGATGTCCATGATGAAGGGATACGCTACAGTAACCACGGAATCAAACTTTTGGACCGTGAGCGTGTAATGACAGCCTCCGCCGCTGCCGCCGCCTACGCTCTCACCGACAAATCTGCCACCACCACCACCGCCTCCCTCGTAGTTTTCACGGTCCGCTCACAGTATTAACGCAACACCTCAACATATCCATCGATATCCTGCACATCAAAAAGGAACAAGAACACAAGAACAATAGTGTGAAAATGACAATGTAACCACATTAATTTCATAAGAAGAACATGTGGATTGCAAGAGACCATAATGCCTACTGTAGGCAGTTCCTTCTCCCTTGCTATCTTTCATTGACATCCATAAATTTGTTTAACATTCTCTTAAAACAACCAACAGTTTCAGTGCTCACTACATGATGGTTACTCTAAGTCTATTCCTTTCGTTAACCACTCTGACGGTAAATCAGTTTTCCCTCTTTCCTTTTTGAACCTAGTAGTTGCTGTCACTTGATGTGACACTGATGGTGCACACTGGTTTCGAAGGAGTGTGATATTGATAACAATATCTAAATTTTCTATTCATCACTCGGTCAAATTGAAACGTAGGAGAAAATCCTCTCAAATATCTTGAATTAACCTCTTTGGTGCTGCAGGAGTTCCCCCAATTGTGAAAAGAATTACCCGGTGGCATCTAGAAAAAGCCGAACATCAAGTTCAGCAATAATGGTGGACTCCGGATAAAGTCCGTCAGAAGATGCACCTTATCAATGTTATGTCATGTCAGACGCATTTTCTCCAGTTCTGTAAGTAGTTTGTTGTAGTTTGAGGCCCCTTTCTTCTTCGTCTTGTTAATTCACTGTTACTCATCCGGAGTAGTCCATGTTTATTTATAAATTTTCTATTTGTTTATTTATCCATTTTATTTATATTTTTTATTGTTTCTTCTTATTAAGACACCCCAAGGAAAGGGCAGAGACAGAACATACAGCGGAGAATTTCATCAACGTTGAACGATATCGTTTGGTCTTATTAAGAAAAAAATCGTCGAAAATACAGAAATCGACACCACGTTTTGCAAAGTCTAGACGAAAATGTTGTCTCATCGTTTACGATCAAGAGCAAGTGTGGGCAACTTTTTTAAGTGTGGTGCCAAAATCAGCCAAATCTTTAATACAAGATTTTCCTGCGTGACAACGAAATGAGGTTGTAGGCCTACATACGAGCATGGGCCCCAATCCCCGGCCCATGGCAGCATACGGTTACCAATGGTCATACTAATACTGTTCGAGATTTTTTTTTTTTTTTTTTTTTTGGGGGGGGGGGGCGAGCCGTTGGTATGCCAGGCTTAGCACGCGTGGCAAGGGTTGCCCACCCCTGACCTCCTATAACTTTACCGAGAGTCCTAGTCTGAAGAAGACTTGTCTACATTTAGACCAAAGGGCCCAAATGTACCAAAATGGAGATTAATTGTATGCCGTAAGGGGGTAAGGGGAAATAGGTGTTTGATATGCACAAACACTTAGCAGACCTGGAGGAGGTGCGTTCCTGGGAGCAGCATCACCGCTGCTTCCCTGGTGTCCGAGGGGCTGCCCCTACACTATATAAATCCATTGATGCTAGAGAATATTAAGCACTTGGTGATTTTTAATATACTCCCACACATGATCACAAAACACACATATAAACACCCACATATGAACACACACACACACACACACACACACACACACACACACACACACACACACACACACACACACACACACACACACACACACAAATATATATATATATATATATATATATATATATATATATATATATAGAGAGAGAGAGAGAGAGATAGATATACACATGCACACATATATGTTATGTATGTATAGGCAGTATGTGTATGCGTGTGCGTGTGTGTATGTATGTGTGTGCGTATGCGTGTATACAAAACAAAGACGATCGCCATCGTCGTTGAGTTAATCCACTGACTTTCCTGATTAACTTATATATTTTATTCTGGTTGTCGATAGACGGTTTTATTCGAGCCCAGGCGCTAGTAGTGGTGGTGACGCTAGTGCTAGAAATAGTTCTGAAGAACAGGAGGAGAACAAGATGTGTGAGAGAACAAACGGAAGTTGAAGACACTATAATGTAGAGGCGACAAACATATGCAAAAAATATTTTAACATAAAAATGGAGGAGACTGTAATAGACCATAATACCTACACTAGGTAGTGCCATGTCCATTACCACCTATGGTTCCTATCCATGAATTTATCTAACTTTCTGTTAAAACAACCAATAGTTTTAGCGTTCACTACATGGATACTAAATCTATTCCATTCGTTAACAACTCTATTGGTGAACCATTTCTTGCCTATATCCATTACTACGAGTTCTGCTGTGCTCTTTTGATATGTAAGGAAGCTCTCTGGTCTAAGGGTTCCCCGTTTTCTGGGCTCAAGGGATTATCACACTGGGCTAATTTTCCTCCAACCTCCGATGAATCGGCGGTATCACTCACCTTCAGCTCCTCCTCGGTAAAATCACTATGGCAAGCTATTTTGGGCTGCAAACCTGCTCCAACAGTCGGAGGAAAAATAGCCCAGTGTGATAACGCTTTACTAAGCTCGACTTTGAAGGCCATGTACAGATTCAACTCTTACGATACTTTGTCCTCCTCCCCTCCCCCTCTCCCTCCCTTCCCCCCAACCCTCTCCCCCCTCCCCCCTCCCCACCATGTTCTGACTAAGGCACAGCAATTTCACTCAGATGAGAGAAAGCCCCGAAAGGCTCGTTCGCATGGCGAGGGCATATTTTGGACATGTGATGATGTGGTTGAAACTAGTGCATTCTGCTCTTCTTTCTCGTGACATTACGCTTGTTATTGACGAAAAGATATTTTGTGTTCCATAAGGTCATTGTAGCCATTTGTGTGACTTCACACTTGATGAGATAGGTTCTTAGTGCTAAGGTTCCCTTGTTATTATCATTTCATCATCATCATCATTATCATCATCACCATCATCATCATCATCATCATCATTAGCATCATCATCGTCGTCGTCGTCATCATCCAGATAATGATAATGGGGGGGGAAGGTAGGTGGAGGTGGAATGGGTGGGAGTAGGTATAAACATTATTA
>NC_134789.1:32664745-32669745 GCF_046742065.1 Oratosquilla oratoria
AAATGTTTCATCTATTTATCTGTTTTATTTCTTTAGTTGTGTGGACAGTACCCATTGAACAATTGTTATTATATAAATATGAATAAATGTGTACCCATTGAACTTTATCGTGCGTATATAATATATATTTTTACATGTATACATAATGTGCATATAGCCCAAACGCCCGCATATACATTTATGTGCGTATGTTATATGTATGTGTACATATATATGTACATTATATATACATATGTGTATGTATATATATATATATATATATATATATATGTATATATATAATGAATGTATGTTGAAGGCTGTATTTTTGATATGTAATGAGTGTTTATATATTCTGTATTGAAGTAGATAATGCTTATATTCATATTAGCTGTATATACACATGTGGTTATATGTGTGTAAGCGGAATAGAAAATTACTGATGGACAAAATTCTTTGTAGTGTTGATAGCTTTCATCTTTACATTTTGTTAACTTTTGCAAACTGACTCGGTCTAGTTCTCCTTTTACTTCTGCGAAATCCCCTTAACTTTATGCACTTTTCTGGTTTGCTATATAGAATAAATTTGTACTGTTTACCTCTGACCTGCTTCTAATGGACATGCAGAACCTGGACAAATTCGGTCCCACTTTCCTTATTCTGAAATGTTCATATTAAGAGATTTTTTTTTTCTCCGTCATCCTTGGCTCTCCTGGACTTTTACTGAACTTTACTTCTGAATCCTGATTGCCTGGGAGCAGTTATTTCTGCAAATCGTCGTGGGGACCGTTGCTCATTTCGATTATTGTCCAGCACAGCCAGTGGCGGGTGACGCGCATCATACCAGGCGTCAGATTTGGGTGAAAAGCCTTGGTAGGTTCGGTTAAAATGATCAGCCTCATACTTTGCAGCTCGAAGCAAAACATCCCCATTCAAAGACAAAGACGATCATCATTGAGCCATGAACGATCATCGTTGAGCGATAATCGTACCGAGCAAAACGTGTCTCTACCCTCCTTCAGAATCCTTTCCTCGATTCTTTTACCTTCGTCTCTGTCAATCTTTTCATTTCATTGAATCAATCCCATCGCAGCCTCATCCCAGTTACTGTCATTCCTCCTTAATTGACTCAAGATCCCAGTCTTGCGGAACAGTCTGTGTCATTTTGGCATTTGCGATGGAGAGTCTATGACACAGATGTATTATTATTGTTATTTTTATTTGTCTTGACAGGAGACGGGGGATAGCCCTTCATTCACGAGAAGCTAAGATGATATATACATACATACATACACATATCCACGGCTTTTTCCTCCTTACAAGGGAGGTAGCCAAAAACCAAGGCATAAAATCCACTCCCACCCATTCCATCCCCACATACTCCACTCCCATTCACCCCCTTCCCTCCCTCCCTCTTATCTTAGCTCCTCCTGGATGACGGGTCATCCCTGTATCTTGTCCACTGTCCTGGGTCTGAAGCATTGTAGAAAGACACAGCACATCCACAGCAAGGCCGATTCATTTAATCGGCGACCCCCTCTCTCCGTCCCCTCATGCAGAAAAAGAGAAGACGGGGAGGAATCCCATCGGGTTGCGTCAAAACATTATTCACACTTACTCCCTTACCCCCCCATCCCCTGCCCACTCCCTTCCATGCATCACAACATCATCCATACACAACCATTCTCCACTCACCCTTATCTTCTGTCTTCTCCCTGCCTTCCTCCACATACATCCCCCTTTTGTCCAATGCCCCTTTTACCACCATCCGTCTATCTCATTCTTCGTTTCCCCCAATGTTCACTCCTACTCCTGCCTTCCACACATCTTTTACTAATCTTTCTTCATTCATTCTTTCCATGTGTCCAAACCATCCCAATAAATTTTCATCAACCCTATCTCCCAACTCCCTCTCCATCCCCGATCTCCTCCTTTTCTCTTCGTTTCTCATTCTATCCAACCTAGTAGCACCCATCATACTTCTCAGCAGTTCATTTCAAACACATTCAAACTCCTCATATTTTCCTCTAATATGTTCCATGTTTCTGCCCCATAAAGTGTTGTCGGCACAATCACTCCTTCATAGAATCTCCTCTTAGCACCCATTACCAAATGTCTATTTCACATTACACTTTTTAATCCCTCAAGGCATGTACTTGCTTCTCTGAATCTACATTCTACCTCCACTTCCACTTCTCCCCTTCCCGCCACATTCGCACCCAAGTATCTAAAGCTATCCACTTCCTCCAGACTCTCTCCCTTAATACTCACTTCCAATTTACTGCCACATTCTCCCCTTGTGCACCTCATCACCTTACTTTTGCTCGCATTTATCTTCAACTTCCTTCTTTCGCACACCTTCCCAAACTCTGTTACGAACTTCCTTAATCCCTCCTCTGATCTTGCCACAAACGCAGTGTTATCAGCAAACAACAACTGACTTATCTCCCATTTTTCGCCATTTTCTTTAACCATCTCCAACCCCTGACCCACTACCCTTGCATTTACCTCTCACACCACCCCATCCATGTATAAATTGAACAGCCAAGGCGACATAACACATCCCTAGCGAAGGCCCACCTTTACCTCAAACCATTCGTTCTCTCCATTTTTAATTCTAACACAGGCTGTTCTACTCTCATGAAAACTCTTGACTGCTCGTAACAGCTTTCCTCCTATTCCATATATCTGCAATACCTCCCACAGTGCCTTCTTGTCTATCCTGTCATAAGCCTATATAGATAGATGTAATAAAGTGTTACTGATTTACCTGTGATTGTTCAGCATACAGTGGGAGATATTGCGAAGGTGATAATGTCGTAAGACCAAGAAAACATTCGCACATACCTTCTCTCATAAGAACATAAGGATGAAGGAGAGTGCAAAAGACCATAATGCCTACACTAGGAAGTTCCATGTCCATTACCACCTGCCATCCCCATCCATAACATTGTCTAACCTTTTCTTAAAGCAACCGATAGTTTCAGCGCTCGCTACATGGTTACTAAGTCTATTCCATTCGTTGACCACTCTATTGTAAACCAATTCTTGCCTACTTCCTTTTTAAATCTAAATTTATCCAATTTAAACCCATTACTGTGGGTTCTGCCCTACTGTCTTAATATAATGACCTTATTTGCGTCACCCATGTTAAAGCCTTTGATCCACTTGAACACCTCTATTAGATCACCCCGCACTCTGCGTCCTTCCAGAGAGTGTAAGTTAAGGTACCTACAAGTAAGCCTGACCTCGTAAGGTAAATTCTCATCTTCCCATCCTCTTACTCTCCAGAAACCGCGACGATACTACCCATGTAGGAACTCAGAAACACGACATTAAATTTAAAATCAAGTCAGTCTTTTTCAAGTTACGAGATTTGTCAATAGGAAACAAATTTGTATAATCCAACCTAGCGGTCCCTAAACCATCTCTCTTACAATTAAGTCCTCCATTCATCCTTATATATATATATATATATATATATATGTATATATATATATATATATATATATATATATATATACTTAATATATTGCATGTACTTAAAGGTGACCAAAAACTTACAAAAATTTGGAAAACCCGTGACTTGTAAACTAGCACTCGTGGAAAGGTTTAGGAGAAAATATGCCAAGTGGAAGAGAAGAAGGATTTGTTTTTTCTTTTCATTTCTTTTTCTTGTCCATAAGAAACTAAATTGTTGGTAACTCACGTGGACTAGAATTCTATAGTCTTCCAAAAGAAGGTAAGGAAGAGTGATCAAAATGGTTGACTCTTGTTGATAGTATTTGCACAGAAAATGGGCGACATATTTGTTTTCGTTTTAATAGTGGGTTACTTCCAATAGCTGTAGGGGTACAGCTAGTACACGATATTGAAAAGAACCGTTATCTTGAGAATAATGACAAAAAAAAGAGAGAGGGAGGTAGGGAGAGATGAAAACGAAGAACTGTCAATTTATTAACGTGATGGACCTTGATCGAAATTTAAGACTAGTGAGAGTTAGCAGTTACTTCATTGCTGCTCTTTCTCTCTCTCTCTCTCTCTCTCTCTCTCTCTGTGTGTGTGTGTGTGTGTATGTCTCTGCGTCTCAATCAAGACCAACTTGCATCATCCTCAAACTGCGTACAATGAAAATACGAAAAGGAAGTCATCTGTGTGAGAGACTCTGAACAAACCTGTTTCAGAGAAACCCATAAACGAGTAAGACTCATGACAATCAGACCAGAAGTCACTTACTGGGAAGCACCTCAGACAAAGCTTCCGATAGTCCGACTTAAACAGGGACGGCAAAGAGACCAAATCATTTGAAACAAGAACGCTCTCCGGAAGGTCCTATCTCGCTCTCAAAGTGTCTATTGAGCCCCCTATTCTCCAACCCACCAAATTTAGATTTAAGAAAGAAATAACCAAGAACTGGTTTACCAGTAGAGTGGTTAACGAATGGAATAGATTTAGTAACCATGAAGTTGAGCGCTGAAAATATTGGTTGTTTTAAGAGGCTGTTAGATAACTTTACGGATGATGATGATAGGTGGTAATGGGCATGGTACTTCCTAGTGTAAGCCTTATGGTCTTATGCAGTCTCCTTCATTCATATGTTTTTATGTGAATCCTCACCCACAATCCCATTTATTACTTCCGCACCCCAACACCCACAGTCCTTCTTCCCGTAGAAAAGAGTCCAAGAATCCTCTATTGAAATTGCTACGTTCTCCGGTTCACCACAGCCTTTATCCACAAATCCAATCGTCCCCTCGCTTTATCCACCCAAAACCTTCTACTCCAGTAAACTTCAAACAACAAACCACTCCGCCTACAAATAACCAAAGTAAATTTCCGCATCCACAATATAATAAGATTGAAGGAGACTGCAAGAGACCATAAGGCCTACACTATCCAGATCTATGTCCATTACCACCTATTATCCCCCCATCCATAAAGTTATCTAATCCTCTTATAAAATAACTAATATTTTCAGTGCTCACTAAGTCTGTTCTACTCATTAACCACTCTTTTGGTAA
>NC_134789.1:32674745-32717245 GCF_046742065.1 Oratosquilla oratoria
GACTTAATGGTTCCAGAGTGGACTTTTGATTCTCTCTCACTCTCTCTCTATCCCTCCTCTCTCTCTCTCTCTCTCTCTCTCTCTCTCTCTCTCTCTCTTTCTCTCTCTCTCTCTTCTTCTTCTTCTTCTTCTTCTTCTTCTTCTTCTTCTCTTATTTTGAGTTTGCGGTAGCAGACACAGTTGAAGGATGATTTAATCTCCTCCATTCTCTCTAATTCTCGTTTTATTTCATGATTTGCCAGTATTTGTACGATATATTATAAGAACACAAGAATGAAGGAAACTTCAAGAGACCATGTGGCTTACACGAGGCAGGTCCATATCTATTACCACCAATCATCCCCATCCATAAAATTATCTAACCTTTGGACACTTGTATATATGCGTAAACAAAAAAGTAACTGATTTTCTTAACCTGTAACCGAAGAAACCCGTCTGGCGTTAACCAGAATAGGATTCGTAAGAAGCACGTGTCAAAAGAGTTGAGAAAAACACTTAATAATCATGGTGTCTTGGCCCTCATTTGAGTAATGTTGTCTGCCGAGCCAAAACAAAACCTTGAAAGAATATCTTGTATATGTTAAACCCTTGAGGTCTGTGACTCAGAACTTAATTCGGTCGACTTTGTTTCGAGTCTGCTACTGCTGCATCATCATCTTCTTCTTTTTCTTCTTCGTCTTCTTCTTCTTTTTCTTCTTCTTCTTCTTCTTCCTCTTCTGCTTCCTCTTCTTATTCTTCTTCGCCTTGTTTCTCTTCTTCACCCCTTCCCCTTTCAAGTGGGCTATCCTGGGTGATGATTCTTCAGGTAGACGTTCCGGGGTGACAGTTCTTCAGGTGATCCGTATAAACTGCTACCACCCTCGTGACAACAAAAATTTCACCTGCCCGAGCGTCCCCGTCCCTTGCCCAGCCATATGGTCATCGCCCAAAATATCCGCAGGACAGGACGTGCGCACCTGCCTCTTCGGGTGCAAAAGGACACTATTGCTCAAGGTCTCGTGCAGTGCACAATATTCAGACGACATTCACCATTGCGATCCTGCCCTGTGCTGATTGTCCTCATTGCCATCATTACCCGTACTATCACCATCATCAGTTACCCTTCAGTGAAGTATGTTCATTGGCTTCTGTAACTTCTCAAAACAAACCTCAGGTAAAGACTGAATCTTTATTAGTACGACGTTTCTCTTCTTACCTGATAAAGCTGAAACAAGTGAAACTTCGTACTAATAAAAGCCCCATCCACACATGGTGTTTCTTTTGATAGGCTTGTCGGCAATTGTCAGTTACATACACTTTCTTTAACTTGGTGACATAGATGCCACGAAGGCTTGAGGAAGCCGGGCGATTTCAGATGAGCCGAGTCAACGAGCGATCATGGGGGACGACTGTCTGCGTAGTGGATTCATCCCGTTTTAGATAGCCTTCGTAGCGCGATGTTTCTGTCGACGATTTTAGACGGTAGCTCCCGGACAAAAAGGCGGAATGAAATCACTCGTCGGCAACCAGGATTAGATATCCAAAGGTCAGGGTTGTCGAGGTTAAGGATGAAGAAAATATTTTCGTGGCCAAATGTTTAAACTATCTGGCTTATCCTTTTCGCTTCGTTTAGCTGCTTTATTTTCTCTGCCTGAGGATGAGGCGATTAAGGTAGGTGGAAAACCCGTTTAGCAATTATCGTTATTTATTTTTATTTTATTTATTTATTTATTTTGCCACGAAAGCTTCCACAAAATTGACAAATATCTCAGCGTCCTTTGTAAAAATAATGGGGGGTTCAACATACTTTTTTTTCTTTGTTATGTTATATTCAAAGTTACAATAAATTAGCCAATAGGTTTTATTGTACTCGATGTATTTTATGACTTCAAATATTATTTTCTAATCCTTTAAGTATCTAAATATATTTACAGAAACATCGTCAATTTTACAGAAAGCTTCTGAAATATTTATCTTTTTCTGTACATTTTAGTGTGTATTTTTATTGTGTAAAAATGTATTTTCTACATTCTTTTTCTGGATTTTCTAACCGAGGAATTACTTTTTTCAAAATACAGCATTTTCATTTGTAAAATCATGAACAGTATTTTTCACTGTCCCTGTTTGTTAGGTTGTATACAAAATTAGAATAAGTTATTATACAGGATATGTTCTAAGGCTTCAAACAATATTCTGAAACTATCTAAGTACTTTAGTATGTTACCAAAAATGCCGCAAAATTTACCTGCAACACTTTTTCTGTGTAGACCAGAATAAAATGGATAAGGTTATACTTCATCGCAGAAAACCTTAGTATGAATCTGTAGCTGCAGTCTGAAAATACAAAATACAGATTTTTTTCTATTTATCATACAATTGCTTCTGTTACAGTAACTAAAGATATGTATAATACAATAGAAAATTTATAACTGATAAACCTTGAATGAGCAAGGACCAGAAGGTGTCAAAGATAGGTTTGAGAAGAAAATAGACAAGAACTGGTTTACCAACAATGTTTAATGAATGGAATAAACTTAATAACCATGTATTGAGCGCTGAAACAACAGGTTGTTTTAAGAGAAGGTTAGATAACTTTATGGATGGGGGTGATAGGTCTAATGGACATGGAACTGCCCAGTCTATGCCTTATGGTCTCTTGCAGTCTCCACCATTCATATGTTCTTGTGTTCTTTTTTTCCCTTCCTTTCCTCCCTTTCCTTCCCTCCCCTTCCTTCCCTTTACCTTGCCTTCCTCCACTGCTCCTCCCCTTTCTCCCTTTATCCACATTACAGTTAGTTTAAGTCGCTTCAGAGTTGAATCCAGTCTAACGTGATCAATGGGAAGACCATTTAGGCATGGACCACTCCCACTCAAATGAATAAAATCGTCATGCCAGGCACTGCTAAAGGATTGAAGATATAGACCTTTTGGAGATATTTAGTAAACACAACTTTGCGTCCTACGCAGTGGGAAGCTTTGAAAGGCATTTGATTTTCCCTCCATATGGACAGCATTCATGAAAGTCATTTGGACACGTAAACGTTTCAATTGACGCGTACGCGCCCGTTTTGTGTAAAAATATTCGGCCAAAAATTCATACCTTCCCACACGTTCGCGAATGCTGCCTGCTTTCGCTCGGATTCACGCACAAGCACGCACATACTACTCGTGTAGTGCTTAGTATATCGGGGTCCCACGCTTGAGGTCTCGCGTTCGAACCCCACTCCCGGGTTAGAAATAATTCACTGATGCTACAAGTCGTTACTGTCCCCATTGGTTAAGGGGTTGGGGTGTATAAAGTTATAACATTAGCCTCAAGTCAGAGAATAGGAGTTTTGAATTCTTTATACAGGAGGGTAATTGCTTCCAATCAAAACCCCAGAACATCCAATACACGCTTACACACACACACACACACACACACACACACACACACACACACACACACACACACACACACACACAGCGCGCGCACACGAACAGAGCAAAATATGATGATTGGAAGTTGTTACAGAACTATGTAGTTAGAATATATGAATAATGACATTACTGGAAAATAATGAAAAAGTAGAATATTGGAAATGGGCAAAACAAGAACAAACCACTAATAAATTAACAAATTAAGAATGAAAAAATTCCATTTCAACGAAAAGGATTTAGGAGTATTGGTAATGTAAAAATGTTCACCAGGAAAAATATGTATAACGGAAAATTTATAAGAGAGACTTACAAATTGTTGATGAAAATCTAATTCGCCCTAGATTACACACACACACACACACACACACACACACACACACACACACACACACACACACACACACACATACGCACACACAAATATATATGTATATATAAATATATATATATACATATATATATATAATATATATATATATATATATATATATATAATCAATGTTGAGAGATTTAACCTTTCTAATCAAGTCTTCACTATTTTGATTTGTAGGCACTATTTCTAACTTATTTGTTCAATGTACTGTATATATATATATATATATATATATATATATATATATATATACGTGTGTGTGTGTGTGTGTGTGTGTGTGTGTGTAATGTGTGTGTGTGTGTTTGAAGGTGCACAGTTGAGTGGAAAAGATGGTAGGAAAACGCTTGTTGGATCAGAAGTAAAAACACTGAGGAATACTTATAGTGGAAACGTCAGCAATGTACAGTATTGTTTCTGAGCCAACCGTTATTTTTCTACTCCCTTTCACTCTCTCTCTCTCTCTCTCTCTCTCTCTCTCTCTCTCTCTCTCTCTCTCTCTCTCTCTCTCTCTCTCTCTCTCTCTCTCTCACACACACACACACACACACACACACACACACACACACACACACACACACACACACATATATATATATATATATATATATATATATATATATATATATATATATATATATATATATATATATATACGTAGATTTAAGTAAGTCAGGAGAAACTGTGATGTTGTTGCGTTTTTACTAAACCCTTTATTTTGCTCCCATGACATCTTTTTATGGAGTTGTTTTTTTGAGAGCGGGCGAAGTAGAGAGCCCATCACCACGCCGCGCCGCCTACTTGGAGCTTAATCTTACCGTCTGGAACGAAGGAGGGTGTTTCTCTCGTCCAGACTTCGAAAAGTCCTCTGAGGATATCTTTTGGATTAAGGATGCTCTATCCGGATGGTGGTACATTACTTGGCACATATTTATGGTGTCGTTATCGGGGACATCTGTGAATAAGGATTCGGCGTTTTATGAGGCAAGAAATCGTGTAAGATGAAAGGTTTATCTTTTTTATGTAAAACTGGATTCCGCGTACGGATATCGAAACTGGGCCTCCTGAGATGCCATGCCCCGTCTCTCGGTCGAGGGCAGAAAAGGCTTGCAACCTTATAAGAACATAAAAATGGAGGAGACTGCAAGAGACCATAAGGCCTACACCAGGCAGTTCCATGTTCCCTACCACCTAGCCTCGCTCTCCATAAAGTTATTTAATCTTCTCTTAAAACAGCCAATTGTGTCAGTTCTCACTACATGGTTACTAAATTGTATTCCATTCATTAACTACTCTGTTGGTAAACCAGTTCTTGCCTATTTTCTTTTCAAATCTATATTTGTCCAATTTGATTATATTACTACGAGTCCTGCCCTTCTGTCTTATTATGATGCGTGCAGGATTAGGTGCCGATCGAAACTACGATCCTGACATCGGTTTGATATGGCGGCACACTGGGCCGAATTTCGCTAGTTTTGCTACCTGATTTTTCTACTTCGTTTGAGTAGAAATGACTTCGGTTCCGATCTTTTGTTTTTCAAATTTCCAAATGTCTGATTACTCTTGCTTCATGTAATGAGAAGCTGAATGACGTAATAAGAGAAGTTGAACCTATACGAATGTTAGACACATTGTTGAGATGTTCTTACGAACGTCTAGAGTATTGAAACCGAAGTCGTTTCTACTCAAACGAAGTAGCGAAACCAAGTAGCAAGCTGCGAGAAATGTCAAGTGTGCCGCCACCTTTACGCAGACCCCGACTCTGCCCGCACGTCGAAAAAATTGAACGAAACTTTTCTGCCATAAAGATTATGTGTTATAAATCCTGTCTGTGGTATCGTAGTTATTGGCTATTTGGCAAGTAACCAGTGCGGTTGACAACCTTTTGTGCCGTCGATAGGTAGATTTGCAGGAGACAGGACGAGCAGTGCAGGACGACCTGGTTCGATTCCCGAACACGGAAATACTCGTAGAATGTTTATTAACTTTGTATGACGAGTGATATATGTGTATATATATATATGTATATATATATATGTATATATATATACACATATACACACACACACGTGTGTGTGTGTGCGGTGCGTGCTCGTGTAATACCCAACCTGCGTGTTCGAATATACTGTATGTGCTAGACTGAATGAAGACGATTATCATAGTTGATGAATTACGCGTTGCAGTGTGTGTTCGCTTGCATGTGGCTATTGTTCACTCCCCCCCTGGTGCCCCCGCGCGTGCACACCGTGGATGACATTTTAATCTCGAGCTCCTGATGACGCGTCGGAGGCTTCCGCACGGTGTCCCCGGAGCCGCGCTCGGGGTGACATCCCCCCGAGTGGCTTCACACAGAGGGCGTAGGAGTCCGGATCAGGAGGAGCTTCCTCTTCAGGAGATTCTATACGTTAAGTGTTGAGTGTCTCTGCGGATGCGTATATGTTGAGCCGTCGTCATTATGTAAACATGTTTATGATTGCACGCACGCATGCACGTATACACACGCCCCCCCACCTGTAGATATCTCATGAGCAATTCCTAAAATTTATATGCGTTTCGTGTATGTGTATATATATATATATATATATATATATATATATATATATATATATATATATATATATATATATATAAACCACGGCCATCGTGATCCTCGATCACAGGTAGGATTTAATTATTTGAATTACATCACTGCTACTAGCGGTTTGTTCCATAATGTGTATATATATATATATATATATATATATATATATATATATATATATATATGTATATATATATGTGTGTGTGTGTGTGTGTGTGTGTGTGTGTGTGTGTGTGTGTGTGTGTGTGTGTGTGTGTGTGTGTGTGTGTGTGTGTGTGTGTGTGTGTATGTGTATGTGTGAGTGGGTGGGTGGGTTTGGTATGGGGCCAGCCACGGCTCAGTGGTAACGGACATGTCTGGCAGCCGCCGAGTGAAGTCAAACGTGTGGGTTCGAATCCTGATAATGATGCAAAGGTTAGGAGGCCTTCATCCAGGTTGAGCAATGACTCCCGTAACCGCCAAAAGCTGAGTCCTTTCCTAAGACACCGTCCTCTTGATCCTGGACAAGGGAGTTCATGGGATAAAACTGAATCAATCAATCATGTGTAGGGCATACACACACACACACACACACACACACACACACACACACACACACACACACACACACACAAATATATATATATATATATATATATATATATTCATATATTTATATATTTATATATATATTATATATATATATATATATATATACATATATATATATATATATACTCGTATATATAATATCGCGCTCTTGAAGCGCCTTTCAGTACCTTTAATGCACAGTATGAAAAATAATGATAATTATTATTATTATTATTATTATTATTATTATTATTATGATTAGTTCCATGTTTCCTAAGAGAAAAAGCATTGTATTTCAAATCACAGTATTATTAACTGTGAATTTATGTGCGGCACTGTTTTTACCTTGTTTGTTGTTATATATAAAGTAACAGTTTTATCATACTATATGTTTTATGACTTCAAGCAGTATTTTACGTTCCTATGAGTAGGTTGATGATTACAAAAATTTCGTAAACTTGCCAGAAATTTTTTTGTTAATGATTTACAAGCACTTTACCCGTGAAGAATTATGGATTGTCTATTTATCCATTAATATTTTTTCTATTTTATTTGTTTATTTTATTATTTATTTATTTATTTTTGCAATGTATCTGGGAGGGATGCTCGCTGGCCGAGTGGATTAAAGGACGCAACATTTGGTCATTGAATTGTTAAGAATTCTGCATATTTAACAAATGCCCGTTTTTGTAGGCCTTGTCTGCCATCAAGCAGCAGCTAAGGGGAGCCCTTCCCGAATTTAAAGGGGGAAACTTACCTCGATCAACCCTTTGGCTGCACATGAGGGTTTGTATACTTAGTCTTGTTCCCACTAGCCTCCTTTTTTTTTTTTTTTTTTTATATAGATGAGGGGAAACGGCCGCAGCTAAAGGATCAATCTTATTGAATTATGGGAGATGTTAGACGATTTTGATTAAATGGGGCGAACCTCCCTCCCCCCGACACACAAATACCTATTAGCATTTTCAGCTCGCTATGCCACTATTGTAACAGTGCAGAGAATACACATGAGTACACGATTAATTTCATCCTCCTCACGGCTCAGGGCCCACAAGATGGTTGCAAAACTCACGTGTAGAGGAACGGAGAGAAACTATCACACATCCCATCCATGATAGAAAAACACTAGGCTAGGTCCCTGATACAACCAATGACGAAACAACTCACCGAATCCCACAATAAACGAAGATAAGCTAGTGATTAACCTTCTGACATAAACTTAAACATTTACAAATATTATGTAAACCTTCGGTGAATGGTGTTATGTATACATATTGATATATAATTCCAATTCAAGTGTAACTGCCGGCAACCCATGTAAATGAATGCTAGGTCATCAGTTTGACCTGGGATGCCCGAAGCGTTGAGAGGCACTGGCAGTCTGTTTAGAGGGAATCCTTGCCATCAGGCGACCCGCGCTAATCTGTATCCTGTGCTACAAATAGACTAACTTTATAACTTTGTGTTCTTGGATGTCACCTTAGAATATGTTACACTGTAGTTTAGTTACCATTCGCTTGAAAATATTTGTCAGTCGGAGAGATACACCAATATCACGGGCTCGCATTAGTGGAGTTAAATTGGGCAATTTTAGGTATAAAAAGGAACGAGGCAAGAACTGGTTTACCAACAGAGTGGTTAACAAATGAAATAGACTAAGTAACAATATAGTGAGTGCTGAAACAATAGGTTGTTTTAAGAGAAGATTAGATAATATAGATATGGACGAAAGGTGGTAAGGGACATGAACTGCCTAATGTAGGCCTTATGATCCCTTGCAGCCTCCTCCATTCTTATATTCTTAAGGCGGGAGGGATGAGGCTAGTGAGGCTGGGGAATAGGGAGAAGAGAAGGTGGGGAGGGGAGAGAGAGGCAGGGGCTCTCGTTGATGTCCCCCGCGGAAGGCGCGGGCCCTCAGCGGTCGAGGGTAAACAGGGGGTCCTCATCTCGGCCCCCGGAACGAGGAGCCTCGTACCTGGGCCGAGGAAAACAGTGCACTGATGTGTTACAATTACGCATCCCCCTTACTCTCTTTTTTCTTTCTTTCTTTTTTTCTTTTCTTTTAACATATAGGACAGTCGATTGTTTGAGATACTTTTTTTTTTTATACATATAATAGGACAGTCGGATGCTTGAGATACGTGTTTGTCTTTCTTTTCCATTAATGGAAAAATAAAAATATGCGTTAAATTTATGCAGCCCCATTACCCTTTTTTTCATTTTATTTATATTTCATTTTATTTTTATTTATTTATGTTTGTTTTCACATATCACGGGATAGTCCGAGGTTTGAATTAGATAAAGGTGTGCTACAATTATCTCCATTATTTATTTATTTATTTATTTATTTTTTTATTCATATCATGAGGCAGTCAGAAGGTTTTCTTTCATATCCATTAAAGTACAGAGTATATGATAAATGAATAGATAAAAAGAAAGTGCAAAATTATTTACCAGTAAAATCTTAAACTGGAAAGTATACTGCAGCAGCATTTATGGCATGTTTTTGTTATTGTTGTGCCTTACTTCAAAAGGTGCTGCATTTGTTTGACCAGGAAAGGTTAATCTCTCTCTCTCTCTCTCTGCCTCACACACACACACACACGCACACACGCCTCAGAATCTGATTTTATTACATCTGTTTCTTTGTTTTGATCAAAATCCTTTTTTTTTTTTTAGCAAGAGAATAGTGTTGAGTAGAACCACCTTATGATGTAAGTTTTTAATAATGACAACCGTGGCACTCGTTTCACAGACGACGTCATCTTTCTGTTCAGGCAGAACATTCGGGAGCCCAAGCCACCACCACCACCAACGCCTTACGTGTCATTTTGAGTCACCATCCTCTCACACCGTGTCACTTTCAATCGTCTTCTCACACCGTGCCATTTCGAGTCGTCTTCTCGCACCGTGCCACTTCGAGTCGTCTATTCACACCGTGCCACTTCGAGTCGTCTTCTCACACCGTGCCATTTCGAATCGTCTTCTCACACTGTGCCAATTCGAATCGTCTACACACACCGTGCCATTTCGAGTCGTCTTCTCACACCGTGCCACTTCGAGTCGTCTGCATACACCGTACAACTTCGAGTCGTCTTCTCACACTGTGCCACTTCGAGTCGTCTACACACACCGTGCCATTTCGAGTCGTCTTCTCACACCGTGCCACTTCGAGTCGTTTACACACACCGTACAAGAGTCGTCTTCTCACACTGTGTCACTTCGAGTCGTCTTCACACACCGAGAAAACGTCGCCAGGTGTAAGCCAAAGCAAAATATTTAAAGAACATCTCATTGTTCATAGAGTTAGTGTAACTACGCGAGAACCTCCTTCAGCCGCGGGTGCGATCCTTTTCCAAAGGGGTCATCTATCACACTGGGCTTCCACTGGCTTCACCAATGCCGACAGTTTAGAGTTCATTTGAGTAAAAACGACTTCGGTTATGATATTTTATTTTTCAAATCACCAAATCAAGTTATCTTTACAAATTATCTTTCAACAAAACTGAATGCTGAACTAAGAAATTGTAAACCCATACGAATGTTAGACATACTGTTAAAATTTTCTTAGAGTAGTCTATATTTTTGTAAGCGAAGTTATATTCTAGTTATTCGACCGAAGGTTGGAGGTAGGATGTAGGAGGAAAAATAGCTCAGTGTGATAATCCCCTTTGGGGTTGTTGCCTGGCATTTGACTCCGAGAAAATTCAGCTTCTCTCTTTACAAAGGATTGCAAAGGCGGAACATGCCGACAGGAGACCTTTTGGTCCATATCTAGGTCGGATGCGAAAAAATAAATGAATAATAATAATGAATTAATAAATAAAAACTATAATGGTTCTTTGGATTGCTCTGAATACAGTCACACTTACTCTTATTCCGTTGGTCTTTAGGCCACTTGGTGATCCATAATCGCTTTTGAAACGTCTGCCGCCATGTCTCTGGCGCCTCCTTCCATTTTCTCTGAATCCAGTCACTTCGGTGAAATTTTTATTCCAGTTAGAGACTCTACGCAATGCAGAATTGTTTCCTCTTAAGTCTTATTAGAATATTCATTTTGGTAGTTGTTAGTTTAGTATTACGTTTAGGAATGTTCTGGTAATGTGGTGGTAGTAACTTTTTTTTTTGCAGGCTTGTATAGAAGTGTCGCAGAATTGCATTTTGGATTAAATAAATATATTCAGACATCTTTATCCATTTAATACTCATTATATCCTGTAAAGTTATGCTTTCGCTCGTGTTTGTTAGCATCTCAATGCAAAACGTTATAAAAAAAATTTTTGACAAATTTAGATTAAAAAAAAAATAGGCAAGAACCGTTTTACCATTAAAATGGTCAACGAATGGATTAGACTCGGTAGCCATGTAATGAGTGCTGAAACTATCGGTAGTTTTAAGAAAAGGTTAAACAACTTTATGGATGGGGATGATAGATGGTAATGGACATGGAACTGCCTAGTATAGGCCTTATGGTCTTTTGTAGTATTCTTCATTCTTATGTTATAACTCAAGTTACACTCTGACACGAGGTCGTCCTCCAAGATGGACGTCAGAAAGAGTCATAAGAATGAAGGAGACTGCAGGCGACCATAAGGCCTACACAAAAGAGTGGGAGGTTTGTTAAGCGAAAAATTTCGATTGCCTGCAACATCCTCCGGATGCACCTACTTTAGATAATATCCCTTGAACTTTAACATTGTCCGTTGGCAACAGTTCTAGTTAACCCTATAACTATTTTAATTGATTATCTATTTCGACAATAATGAGATGTTCATGTATAGACTAATGGACAAGTATTTAGCAGAAAAATATTATTTACGTTTAATTTTTTCTCCACTCCTGAACATATTCAGAGTTTTACTAAAAACAGTTAATGAACAAATATAGAAAATATTACTACATGGTCCCTTGCAACTGCGGTTGTATCCAGAGAGTGTTATAGAGTCTTCGTAATCACTTGTGCACCTAAAAGAGGCCATGACATTGCACGTTATCTACGTGTCTTACCTGACACGCGCCCCACGGTACTGTTGTCTATAAACACACACACACACACACACACACACACACACACACACACACACACACACACACACACACACACACACATTCACTCAGGATTCGAATCCAGACCACTGTCACTACGGTGGTCCGGGTTCGAATCCTGCCCAGTGCTGAAATAATTTCAGTATCGCTGCGCTTCAAGTCGTTACTCCAATTCTCGTGGGCGGGGAGTTGGGTGTGTGTGTGCGTGTAAGGTCACAGCATTACCCATGGATCGGTCATACGAGCTCTGAGCTCTCTTACGGGAGGGAAATAGCTGTCGGTCACGAATCCAGCACGTTATCCAAAGACCAATGTGAAAGACCAAGGTGAATACACACACACGCACACACACACACACACACACACACACACACACACACACACACACACACACACACACACATACCCACACACACACACACACACACATGAATTTGAAGCTCGGTATGATAATTGAAGAGTGTGAGACGGAACCAACGAGCGTTGCACTTTTCTTGTAAACTACAATTAGGTAGATACACACGCACACGCACGCACGCACAGATACATACACACACATACATGTGCGCGCGCGCACACACACACACACACACACACACACACACACACACACACACACACACACACACACACACACACACACACACACACACACACACACACACACACACACACACACACACACACACACACACTTAGGCTAAGTATGATGAATTGGAGAATAGGAAACGGGACCCGACGAGCGTTGCTCCTTTCTTGTATACTACAAATAGGTAAATACACACACACACACACACACACACACACACACACACACACACACACACACACACACGCACACTTGAACAAATAAACGCGCGCGCTGGTGTACACGAGACGCATACAGACATGTTCACGTTCATGTATACGCACATAAATACACATTATAGACACACAAAACACTACACACGAATCGAAATGTTTTATTGTCGAGACAAGGGCAGACGGGGAGGAAGCAAATAAATGTGTGAGATGAGTTCAGGCCGAGCATCCTGCTGTGTTTGAGGAACTCGGCACCTTGAGTACATCACTATTGAAGCCCTAAATAAATCAAAACCTTCCTCTTGTGCGCCGGCTCAGGTGCGCACCGCGGCAAGAGGAAGAGGAAGAGGAAAGAGGGAGGTGGAGGAACTGAATGAGGAGGAAGAGGAGGATTGAGTGCTGGTAGACGGAGGAGGAGGGTAGAGAAGAGGAGGCGGAGGAAGAGGACTGAGTGGTGAGAGGAGGAAGAGGGTAGAGAAGAGGAAGAAGAGGAAAGGGAGGAGGAATAAGAAAAGAATGGAAGAGGACGAGGAGTACTGAGTGGTGGGAAACAGAGGAAGAAGGTAGAGAAGAAGAGGTGGGGGAAGAGGAGGAGGAAAGGTAGGAGGAAGAGGAGGACTGAGTGGTGAGAGACGGAGGAAGTGGATAGAGAAGAAGAGGAGGAGAAAGAGGAAGAGTGAGTGGTGGGAGACGGAAGAAGAGGATAAGGAAGAGGAGGTGGAGAGAAGAGGAGGTGGGAGAAGGAAGTAGGCCAGAAATGAGGGTGATGGAGAAGAGGTGGAGGAGAGTGTATGAGGAAGGGCAGGTTGGGAATGAGAGGGACGAGAGGAATGGTCGTTATGGTAATAGTGGTCTGAGGCAAGTATTGATGAAAAGAGGAGGAAGTTGTAAGGAGAGGGGAAAGAGGAGGTACTAGTTTAGACTGGGGAATGTTACTGCATATTTGGTATGTGACAAGAGGTGATGATGAAGAAGAGGAAGGAACATAGAGGCAAGAAGAAGAGGAAGAGGAAGGAGAGAGAAGAGAGAAAAAATTTGGAGGAAAATCCGAAGAGAGTATTGATGAAAAGAGGAGGAAGTTGTAAGGAGAGGGGAAAGAGGAGGTACTAGTTTAGACTGGGGAATGTCACTGCATAATTGGTATGTGACAAGGGGTGATGATGAAGAAGAGGAAGGAACATAGAGGCAAGAAGAAGAGAAAGAGGAAGGAGAGAGAAGAGAGAAAAAATGTGGAGGAAAATCCGCTGGTAACCTGTTTGGACGGGGAGAATGATATTTGTTGTATAAAGCTATTGTGGTTGTTGATGTTGATGGTGAAGAGGAGGAATGGGAAATAATTCGCCTGTTCTGAGATGAGGATGATGAGGGTCAACTCCAAGGAGAAGGAATGATGGTGAAAAGGAATTAGAAAGTAAAATTTTAAGAACGTTGGTCGGTTAAGATTGGTGGATGGTGGTGGTGACGGGTGCAATGGCATAATAAAGGCTCATGTATGTATCTGTAAGGACAAACAATGAAAATTCTACTTCCTTGGGTGTAACTTTCGTGTGAGGCAGTTGCTCACAAATACACAAGATTTTCTTACAAAAATTTGATTGGTCTCATCGTATGGTGATGATAGTGATAGGGATTGTTACATCGTTAGATGTAAAGATTATGGTGATGATTATGTGATATTATTAGTTCTGCTCTATTCTATGTACCAAGAGCTTTTTCCACCTTATAAGGGAGGTAGCCAAGTCATAGGCACGTACCTACTCCCACTCCACTCATTCCACTCCCACCACCACCCTTTCCTCCCTCTCATCTTAGCTCCTTGTGGATGACAGGTCACCCCTGTATCCCGCCCACTGCCCTGGGTCAGAAGCAATGTAGCAAGACACAGTACATCCACAGCAAGGCCGCTTCACTTAATCGGCGGCCCCCGCTCTCCGTCCCCTCATGCAGAAAAAGAGAAACCTAGGAGAAATCCCTTCGGGCTGCTTCAAAATATGATATTGAATAGTACAATGATAGTGGTGATGATATTGCTCGTAGTGTTCAGTGAAGGTAATGTGGAAAGATGATGACCTGAATCCAATAGTGGAGGATATCAGTTGGAGCAGGATAAAGGTGGAGGGAGAGATTAAGAGAGACTAGAGGTGCTACTCGGAAACCTTCAAAAACAAAAGAAGGTGGTAGAGGTGGAACGCGGTGAAGAGAAGGGAGAACGAAAATGGTGGAACGGGAAGTGGACCTATACAGCTAGTGAAGGGATAACTACTGTAGTAAGGATAAGTGAAGTTATGAGAAGAGGAGGAGAAAGGAGTAGAGGTGGGCGTAGAGGAAGGAAAAGTGGGGAAGGGAACAAAAGGGGGAGTAAGTCAGCAAATAATGATACTGATCAAACAGTTGAAATGAGACAGAACTGGGAATTGGGGGGAAGACTCCAGAAACTACTAGATCAGGTTAACTTTGCGTGCTTGGGGGAAGACTCCAGAAGCTACTAGATCAGGTTAACTTTGCGTGTAGCAAGAATTGCAAGACAAAACAATCCAGAGGGGTTGGTTTCAGGAGTGGGAAAAAGAAAAGGAGGAGGAGGAGGAGGAGGTAGTGGTGATAGTGACAGTGATGGTTGTGGAGGTGGAGGGAGGAGGGAAAATAAAACGCTTTTACTTAGAAAGGACAGATGGGAAGGGCAAGGAGGAGAATCGAGAGCGGGCAAAGTAAAATATGGAGTAGAAGGAAATGAGCGCGTTGATGTGTTTATTTCCCGGCTGCTTGAAGAGTGGAGGAGTTGGTAGAGAAGGTAGGGGAGGCACGAAGTGGGAGGGAGGGAGGGAGGGAGAGGGGAAGTAGGAGTGCCAAGAGAGGGTGGGGGAGGGGGAGTAGTACGGTGGGAGGAGGGAAAGAAAACAAGGAAAAATGAAAAGGAAATGGTGTAGAAAAAAAGAAGATGAAAGAGGAAAAGACATAAACGTTAAGAGAGAGAATTGAAAGGAAGGAGGGAGTGTTGAGGTCATGGGGGAGGCGAGGTCAGCAAGCTCGTGGATGAGGTGATGATGACCTGACATTAGAGTGTACTTGCTGCGTCGCAAAGATCGTAGCAGTCGCCGTTGGCTTATTTGCTCCATCAGCATGGGCGAGTGGCATTCGAATTGATGGATTGATGGACGGAAGTTGAGTTGGTACCCCCTTCCTCTCTCTCTCTCTCTCTCTCTGAGTTGGTGCCCCCTTCCTCTCTCTCTCTCTCTCTCTCTCTCTCTCTCTCTCTCTCTCTCTCTCTCTCTCTCTCTCTCTCTCTCTCTCTCTCTCTCTCTCTCTCTCTCTCTCTCTCTCTCACCTAAACACATTCAAAAGTCTTTGGAGCGGTGACCTCAAATTGGTGTCTCATGCGAGTTGGGAAGTAGACGATCACATTGGAAACTACCAGACTCTGCAAAGCAAAATTGATTGCTAGACCCTGTAATTGAGTTGGTACCCCCTTCCTCTCTCTCTCTCTCTCTTTCTCTCTCTCTCTCTCTCTCTCTCTCTCTCTCTCTCTCTTCTCTCTCTCTCTCTCTCTCTCTCGAGCTTGCTGACCTCACCTCCCCCCATGACCTCAACACTCCTCCTTCTTTTCAATTCTCTCTCTTAACGTTTATGTCTTTTCCTCTTCCCACCCATGTTGAATTTATATATAGTTATATGTTGAAAGCTGATACTTCTGTTTCTACATCACTGTGACATTAGAATTATGATTTGGGCCTGATAATATTGTGAAGAGGTGGAATATCAGAGGCGTGAGTAGTGTTCCATAGAACACCCCATTGGTCATTGGTAATTAGTCTCCCCCCCCCCCTTTTTTTTTTTTTTTTTTTTTTTTTTTTTTTTTTAAGTTGCTCATCAAGCTACCAAATGAGAGGTTGATTACCTATATCTTTCCATGGTGGGCATCTGTTTCATATGTAGGGTATCTAGAAATGTTATCATTTTCATTGTCTAAGGACACCAAAACTATGCTTTCTGGTGATGCTTTCTTGTTTATGAGATCCTGGTTGAGCGTCCCTCCTTGAAGCCTCGTTATCTTGGGGAGGTGGGGGGTGGTTAGTTTTATTTTACTCTCTCTTTCTCTC
Source organism: Oratosquilla oratoria (assembly GCF_046742065.1). Taxonomy (NCBI): domain Eukaryota; kingdom Metazoa; phylum Arthropoda; class Malacostraca; order Stomatopoda; family Squillidae; genus Oratosquilla; species Oratosquilla oratoria. The sequence continues at coordinate 32,691,607 of NC_134789.1, forward strand.
TCTCTCTCTCTCTCTCTCTCTCTCTCTCTCTCTCTCTCTCTCTCTCTCTCTCTCTCTCTCTCTCTCTCTCTCTCTCTCTCTCGTCTTTCCATCACTGAAGAATTCATCAAACCACATGAAGCTACACCTTTGAAGGTGTTCCTCATCACAATCGATGGCAAGCATCGAAATTGTCGTACTCATTAGGGGTAGAAGATCAGAAAACTTCTCGTGCAAATTTACGCCACTTTCGCATTTTCCCTGATAGACAGCTTGCTAAGTATAAGAAAAACGCTTGGTCAGCTCAGTTGACATCGCTTACCAGTCTCTCCAAGCGGCGACCAAAGGTTTTAGTAAATACAACGACAGGATTTTTTTTTTTTTTTTTTTTTTCATTTTCATTTCCACCCAACCTCCCAGCTTCTGATGTCATCGTACCGGTTAGCTACCCGTTCAACCAATTCAACTATTGGAATTACAAAATGTTAATTCAATAGGCGTATGATATATTGGTGTGTGTGTGTGTGTTTTAATATATATATATATATATGTATATATATAGATATGTATATATATATATGTGTGTGTATATATATATATATATATATATATGTATGTATGTATATATATATATATATAATATGTATATATATATATATATATATATATATATATATATATATGGGGTGTGTGTGTGTGTTTTTTTATATATATATATATATGTATATATATAGATATGTATATATATATGTGTGTGTGTATATATATATATATATATATATATGTATATATATGTATGTATGTATGTGTGTGTGTGTGTGTGTATTTGCAGAAACCACTGGGAAATGAAATAAATGGTAGCCAAACGTTCACGTCTGTTTAAGACATCTTGTGACATAAATATGTGACATAAACATGTGACATAAATACATGTATAAATAAGAATCCAAAAAATAAATATGAGAGGGCCCTAGGGAACAGCTTTACACGGAGTATCAAGATATATTTTGTTCATAATCCTTAACAATTTCTTAATGATAGAATTGCCTTATTTGTACAGGGTGTTTCAAAAGTCAAAAGGGTTTTTAATTTGCGTCCCTCTTCTCTTGGTATTTGGTTGCCGATCCCGCCTTGAGCAAAAGGTTGTGTGTGTGTGTGTGTGTATGTGTGTAAAAGGTTACAGGATTACCCATGGTCCCATTCGAGCTATAAAGATCTCATCAGGGAAGGTAATAAATGTCGGTCACGGTTTCAGCACGTGGTCCAAGTCCATGGTGAATCACAAATATATACAAACCTACAGTTTCCCTGAAATTATTAGGAATCATGAAGAAGGGATTATTACTTAAGTAGTCCATTGAAATTCCGTTTAATTAAATTATACGTAGGTGATACGCCCCTTTCCCCCCACAAAAAAAAAGTCCAGTTGTAAATTAAAAAGCCTCCACCCAGAAACCGAAGGGAATGTCAGATTTTATTTATTCTTTGTTCCTAATCATACTTTTTTTCTTTATGGCACTGTAGGTAGGCTTGCGCATGAAACGCCCGCCGTGATCTCCACTTTGGTAAGGCAGAGCTAGTCTCCGGTCTCAACCTATTTCTCCTCCTCCTCCTCCTCCTCTTTCTCTTCCTCTTCCTTGTCCTTTCTCTGTTTCCCCTCCTCCTCCTCCTCCTCCTCTTCCTCCTCCTCCTCTTTCTCTTCCTCTTCCTTGTCCTTTCTCTGTTTCCCCTCCTCCTCCCCCCCCTCCTCCTCCTCCTCCTCCTCCTCCTCCTTTTCTTTATTTTCCTTCTACTATGTTTTTCCTCTTCGTCTTCCTCTTCCTCATTGTCCTTTCCCTTTTCCCTTTCCCCCTTTGTCCTCCCTTCTTTCCTTCCTCCATTTCTTTCTCTTCCTCATACTTCTTTATCTCCTTCGCCGCCGCCACAGCCGCCTCCTGAAGCATCAGCTATGCAAATTGGTACACGCCGCGCGGTCTCTCACGCACTCCTCCTCCTCCTCCTCCTTCTCCTCCTCCTCCACCTCCTCCTTCTCCTCCTCCTCCTCCTCCTCCTCCTCCTCCTCCCATCTTCCTTACACTCACCTCGTTCACCCTTTCCCCCCCCCCGACATCTTTCACCACATATCTCCCGCACATTTGAACATCACTTTACCAATGTCTGTATATCATCTCTCTGAATTTCCAACTTTCCATTTCAACCTTATCTCTTCTCCTTATTTCGTTTCTCTATAGTATTTTGTGTGTCTTTTGTTAATCGATTTTGTCTATTTACCTATGCGTTCTTGCTGTCACCTCCTACTCCTGTCCCAGTCGTCATTAATATTCTCTCTTTTCTTCTCTTCCTCCACATTTTAAGCCTCCATTTCTCTCCAATTCTTTTTCCTTCCCTTTCTTTCACATCCTTCTTGATGGTCCTCTACTTGGACTTCATCCTCGTGGCTTCCTCCTGCCTCTTTCTTCTCTCTTTCCATTTTCTCCTCTTTCTCTCCCCCTCCCCCCCCATTCTTCATTTTTCTCCGTCCTCAGCTCTCTCTCTCTCTCTCTCTCTCTCTCTCTTATTTTTTAAATTTATTTATCTTTTTTTTTTTTCCTTCTTCACCCTGGCATCGTCTATCCCGTATCCTTCACCTCCTCTTCTCCTCTCACTCTTCATATTCCTAGTGTGTCTTACGATAAACAGTAACACCAGCGCACTCGTAAACCACGTAGACGGGAAAGGATATTTACGAAAAGGGAACCAAGCAGGCATCCTACTCGGTAATCCTAGTAAAAGACTGATGAAAGCTATAGAAGCATCATACATACCTCCTCTCCTCGAGTGGCTGTCTGGCCTGACGGCCCATCACCGCTTTCACTATGCCTCTCCAGGTGGTTCTGTCCTATGTCAGTTCTTAACAATCCAATCCTGATACCACTTGTTCTTCGTCCTTCCTTACTCCACCTACTCATCTGTACCTGGGTCTCCGTAGTGGTCGTCTGCCCTGTATTCGCACACTATATATAGCCACCAGCAACTACACAAACAAAAGAATAGGTTATCGTAAACTCTCGAACTCAGAATAGTTGCACGCAGCAAAAGAATGGAAGAAGTCGGAATATCAGAGCAACAGAAGCATCCCACGGAGTGCCAGTCTGACCAGGTCGCACGAATTCAAGCCACCTTAAACCAGTGACCTACCCTTATAACCTTTCACTCCAAACATATTTTCTGTATTTATAGTTTTTTCTGTGTGTGTACTCATTCCTTCTGAAGAAACATTACAGTGTGAAATTAGTCGAGGAGTAGAGTGTTGGTCGATTTGTGTTTTCCCTCTACTCCTCTCATAAACATTAATATAGTTATTCAGAAAATATTGCAGCTGAGTATAATCGCCAACCGACATCTATATTTATGAAAGACGATGACAATAATTTCCCGACAGCCCTGACCAGACGGGAGGCGTTCAAACGTCCGCAAAAATAAATAAATAGATAAATAAATAAAATTAAATAAACAAATATATATATATATATATATATATATATATCAGTGGCTTGCCTCAACTGACGGGGCTTTGCCCTACCAGGGCCGGGGATTCTCACTGCATGGGAGTAGGATGCTGATGTATAGATGGCAAAAATGTACACTTAAATCTAGATGAGCCTCGATCCTAGGACTTCAGGTCCTTTGGGTAAGGAAAATGTTTCTATTAGAGGGATAAAATTGCCTGAAGGCAGACAGAATCCATTCATAACCTGTAACATTCGAGGAGATGAAGGCACTTTTCGCTCGGTGCGATTATCGCTCAACGATGATCGTTCATGGCTTAATCATGGTCGTCAAACGATTGTCTAGAGCACTAAATCTTTGTCTTTTTGAATGGGGCCGTTTTGCTTCGAGCTGCAGAGTATGAGGCTGATCATTTTAAACGAACCTACCAACGCGTTAACCCAAATATAATGCCAGGGATGATTCATCCGCCATTGATTGTGGTAGTAGGCTAACGCACCAAACAAAACCTACCTATAAGGAAGGCTTGGCACTGTAAAGAACAGTTGGCTGTTGGCTTGTAGGACGTGTGTGGATATCCTGTATTCTTTGCTATCCGTAGGCTGTGACGTGGTAATTCATTATTGGTGGTCCTTGCTATTCCCGAGCCCCGTGACCCAGAGCAGTCTCAACTTCATTCGTCAGGGCATATGTTCATGTTCCCACCCTAGCCCCAGTCTGAATAGTCTGCTGGCACGGGAGAAGCACTGTGAGAAAAGATTATTGTTAATATTGTCGTTGTCATTATCATCATCATCATCATTATCATCATCATCATCATCATTGTTATAATTACCACCACTATTGTTATTATTACTATAGTTATTTTTATTATCATCATTATGATTATTACTATTATCATCATTATCATTATTATTATTGTTATTTTTATTGATAGACATTATTATCAATGAATTATATGTGTGTGTGTGTTTGTGCGTGCGTGCGTGTGTACGCGCTCTTATAGTCTTCACAGATATATACAGTTGAGCAATATGGGAAATAGTAATAACCAAGAGTCTTCGAAGAAAATTTTAGGAATAGAAGGCTTCAGTCAATGTTGAGTCATTTGAACACCGTATGACATGTTGCGCCCTCACTAGTAACATCCGTTTGTTATGTCTGTTTGTCTGTCTGTCCGACCTTAAATTTTGTTCCATTTTATTTTGCTCTCTTCGCTTTTTTTTTATTTCTCTTACATTCCTTGTTCTTTTCTCTCGTTTCCTTCTTCTTCGTGAAGATGTATGGCCTCTCCTCTTTACTCTTTTTTATTTTCTTTTTCTTACTTCCCAGTGTCCGGTCTTCTTTGTCATTTTTCTTGGTTTCAATTTTGTCCGCAAATATTGGTTTCAGTTTTGTCCACACATTTGCCCTTATTTGCCTCCTCTTTCTCCTCCTCCTTCGCCATCACGACAACTTTGTTCTCTTCTCCCTATTCTTCCTCCTCCTCCTTTTCCTACTTGTCCATTTTCTCCTTTTCCTCGCCCGTTTCTTTTACTTTCTCCTGATCTCGTTTTCTCTCTTGCTTCTCCTTCCTCTTATGCTTCTTCTCTTTCCGCTTTTCTTCCTCCCGTTCGTCCTCCACCTCCACCTCCACTACAACCTTTTCCGTTCAGACTCTTCATATTCCTCCCCCAACTCTCTTGCACTCCTCACGTTCGTTCTCCTTCATTTCCTCCTCCTAGTTTCCCTCTCCCTTTTCTTCCTCCCCCTTTTCTTTCCCTTTTCTACTTCTTTTTCCTTTTCTTCCTCCTCCTTTTCTCCTCTTTCTCTTCCTCCCTTTCCTCCTCCCCCTTTTCTTTCCCTTTTCTACTTCTTTCTCCTTTTCTTCCTCCTCCTTTTCTCCTCTTTCTCTTCCTCCTTTTCCACCTCCCCCTTTTCTTTCCCTCTTCTACTTCTTTCTCCTTTTCTTCCTCCTCCTTTTCTCCTCTTCTTCTTCCTACTCTTTCTCTTCCTCCTTTTCCTCCTCCTCCTCCTCGTCTTTATCCTACGTTTCCTTTCGTCCTTCTCCTTTTCCTCGTCCACTGCTTACTCCACTTCTCCTTTGCCTCCTTCTCCTTCCCCTTCTCTTTCTTTTGCACAATCTCCTATCTATCCTCCTCCTCCTTCTCCTCCTCCTCCTCCTCCTCGTTATCGTCATTCGCTATCATTTTCTCCTTGATCTTTACTTTCTTTCATTCCTCTTATCTTTCTCCTTTGCCCTTCTATTGTTACCTCACGTCTTCCTCTTATTTTCTGTTCCTTGTCCTTTTCTTCAGTGTTATCTTCCCTCCCTCACCCCCGTCCTCCCTTCATCGTCTTTGGATGCATTTTATAACCTTTTCTTCATTTTCGTCCTCTCTTATTAGAGATTCTCTCTACGGACGTACCCTATAACCATCAGTAGCAAGCACCACCTTTGCACCACTAACATCATTATTGTTACCACCACTGCTACTAGCACCCCGTCATTACCGCCACCAATACAACCACCATGACTATTTTATCATTAGTGTTACCGCTGTATTACCACCATCGTTATCGTTACTAATACCATCACCATTACTGCCAGTAATACTAGTAACTCAGCCACACCTATCATCACCAGCACAATCACCACTACTACCACCATCACCACCACCACCACCGACATCACCTCTACTCTCACAATTACCACCACCACCACTAGCATCATCATTATTTCGTAATCAACATCACTACTGCCCTGTGCTGCCTACCACTGTTACCACCATGGTCGTAGTTACCATAAGTACTATCACCACTACCCTCTCCCCTCCCTTTACTATCCTTTCTTTGTTTCACTTCTGCCCTCCCCCTCCTCAGTCCTCCCTTCTCCCTACTTCTATTCCTCCCTCCCTCCCTTCCTCCCTTCCTCCCTCCCTTCCCCTTCCGTCCCCTCCTCTCCTCTTCACCGCATTCTCCCGAAGCGGACAACTTTGGCCCAAGCGCGCCCGAGTTTTGTCAAATTCCACAAAGGAAACCAGACAATTCCCAACACTTTATCGCCAACTCGCCAAGAAAAAGAATCGAAAAGTCAAAAGGGGAGGGAGGAGGAGTGGAGAGAAGAGAAGGAGGAGGAGGGGCAGGGGAGGATTGGGGAGAAGAGGGGAAGGAGTGGGGAGAAGAGAAAGAGGAGGAGGAGGGGAGGAGTGGGGAAGAGAAGGAGGAGGAGGGGGTAGAGTGGGGAGAAGAGGGGAGGAATGGGGAGAAAAGAGGGAGGAGGAGAGAAGTGGGGGGAAGAGAGGGAGGAGAAGGGAAAGGGGTGGGGAGAAGAGAGGGGAGGAATGGGGAGAAAAGAGGGAGGAGGATAGAAGAAGTGGGGGAAGAGAGGGAGGAGAAGTGAAGGAGTGGGGAGAAGAGAGGGAGGAGTGGGGAGAAGAGGAGGAGTGGGGAGAAGAAGTGGAGGAGGAAGCAGGGGAGAAGGGTAAGAAGGGAAGAGGAGAGTAAAGGAGTGGGAAAGATACGAAGGAAGTGAAAGAGAAGAAGCACAGAAGGATCAGGTTAGGAAATGGAGGACGGGAAGGAAAGAGATAAAGAAAATGCCTAAAGGGAAGTGGAGTGGCAGAGGCGAACAAATTTTTGGAAAAAGAGACCAAGAAGAAAAGAATATAAGAATGGAGGAGACTGCAAGAGACCATAAAGCCTACACTAGGCAGTTCCATGTCCATTACCGCCTTTCATCCCTATCCATAAAGTTATCTAAGCTTGTCTTATAACAGATAGTTGTTTTAACGCTCACTACATGGTTACTAAGTTTATTCCTTTCGTTAACCATTCTGTTGGCAAACTAGTTCTTGCCTATTTCCCTCTTAAACCTAAAGATGAGTGAATAGAGTGAAGAAAAAAAAATAATCACGAAGAGAAAAAGGAGGAGAAAGGAAGACATAAATAGATTAACTCCGAGAAAATCGTTGAGTCGTTTTTGATGAAGGAGAAGATGAGGATGAAGAGAAAAAATGAAAAAAAAAAGTTTTGTTAAAATGACGTGGACATGATTTCCTTATTTCGCTCCTGGGTTTCATCTCGACTGAATAAAGTTCCCCGGGGGCACGTCATGAAGAACAACGCAAGTGCTAATCGAGATATGTTTGATCCTCTTCAGTTCTTTGGGACGTTTCCCTCGATTGTTGTTGTTGTCGTTCCCTAGACTGCGACTGCCTTTGCCGAAGAGTCCCACAAATTCCTTATAGAGTATTATTATAATCCTTATAGAGTATTATTATCCTTATTATTATTATTATCATTGTCCTTATTATCTTTATAGAGTATTATTATTATCCTTATTGTTATTATTATCCTTATTATTATTATCCTTATCATCATCATCATCATCATCATCATCATCATCATCATCATCATCATCATCATCATCATCATCATCATCATCATCATCATCATCATCATCATCATCATCATCATCCTTAGAGAGTATCATTATCCTTATTAGTATGTTCTTGGAATGCATGACTGTGTACAATGCAGTCTTCCATAATGTCCTGCTGGGAGGTTGGGGGTTGGTCTCTCGACGTAGACACCGCCACACCAGGGCACTCGGTTGATCGCCCCGGGGTAAGTCGGAGCAAATGTCCAGAGTCGTCAGTAGCAGTGGAAGTGACAGAGTTACAAAACAGAGGTATGGGAAAATAACACACTGAAGATAATTTCTTCTTCTTGGTCCAAGTTTTAATCTTAGTCTCAATCTTAGTCATAATTTTTTTTCTTATTTTTTCTTCATCTTTCTTCTCCTCCTCCTCCTCCCTCTTCGTTTTTTTCTTATTCTTTTTCTTCTACCTTTTCTTCTTCTTCTTCCGCGATGAAGTGTAAGATCGAAAGGGAATAGTTGAAATTAGGGCAGCCGCACACGTGAAAAATCGACCCTCGTAAAGGGAATACTAACTGAGATATACGATAATAAGGACAAGGAGAAAAAGAAAAAAAAAAGTCTATAGATGGAATGAAACGGTTGCGTGGGGTTGGCTTTTCAAGGGAATTTCGTAAAGAGACTGTTGGCTTATCGAAAACTAAACGAATTTGGGTGTAGGATTTTTTTTTTTTTTTTTAGCTTAGGGTAAGGGATAGAGAAAAGTTTAGAGGAGAGAAATTGTTAAAAGGAAAGACAGGAGGAGGAGGAGAAGAGAACAGACGAGGACGACATCCGTTGTTTGGTTTCTTCTTAATAATTGAGGGTTTTCAGCTCTATCGCCAGAAAATGCCACACTTAGCTACTTCAGTATGGAGCTGTGCCTAAGCTGAAGAGTTAGAGGTAATTTACAATGTGTACAATATGAACAAGTAACAGTGTGATTTATACATATATGTATACTGTTATATTTACAGACAAAATGAATTTTTATAAGTGTACATTTGTGCTAAATATATACTCTATGAACATTTTTTGGATGTAATTAAGGGGTGACTAAAGTTGTTGGATTATCGCTGTCTGGTACAGAGTCTCGTCCATCGGTTGTACTAACCAGAAAGTATGTTACGAACTAATTATCAAATCCTGTTGTATTTATTCCTGCCCCATAACGATTGTATTTGTGTCATATTTTGCTTACATGTAAACTACGTAGGCCGTACCCAGAGATGTAGATTAGTCTAATAGGAAAAAGGGTGATATTATTTGACACCATTCGTAGGGAAGGTTATGAGGGTCGTTTGCAATTATTTATATATATATATATATATATATATATATATATATATATACACATGTATTTATATATAAATATATATATATATATACATATGTATATATATATGTGTATATATATATATGTATATATATATATATATTATATATATATATTATTATTATTATTATTATTATTAATTTAATTTTTAGGTTTGTGGGGCTATCACCCACCCATATGACAGCCCCACCAACCTTAAAAAATGAAAGAAAAAAATTATTCATCCTAGAATGTGTCTTCTATTTCGGAAAAGGTTAATAACTCAAAAATAAAATTCAGCCCTTTCGTCCAACATGACCTCAAACGTGATTTGTGGCAACAGTCGAAGTTTTGTTATTTTTTTTTATGTAGAAACGGAAGAGTTTTGAACTTGCGTCACAGTTCAACTTTGATGAAGAAAGTTTCGCATCCCTCTGTTTGGGTTTTAGGCACACAAAAGTCCCTCCGAACTTGTAACTTGACTGTGAAAGGGTTTCTTCTCTCCCAAATAAAGCACTGGAGCCAAAACTGATGAAGACCCATATCTCTGTACCGAAGACTTTGTTTCTTGTTTGTGTGATACACATGTCCTTGTACAAATACATGACACCTCGGTTAAATGGTAACGAACTCTGTGTTATCTGGGAAAGTAAAACTCAGAAACTGGATTATTAAGGCTATAGTTGAATTCCATCATTACGATGTGTCCTTTACTTCTTTCAATTTCTTTTAAACAGTAAAAAAAAAAAAAAAAAAAAACAATTAGCCAAAGGTCGAGTCCCGTGCGGTAGTGGTCACTGGTCACGCCCGGGATGAAAGCAAAAGAAACGATTTCCAGAGACCAAGAGAATCTTGGCCTCGGGAAGAAAACTGAGTCAAGTATTTGCAGTCTCTCACGTAGGAAGGCTGCGTCCTTCTTGAAGTTCTTATTGCAGAGTAGATGATGAAAAAATGGTCAAGAAAAAGAAAAAAGATTAACTGAGGAAACCCACAACCCCCTCCCCATCTGTGTATATATATATATATATATATATATATATATATATATATATATATATATATATATATGTGTTGTGTGTGTGTGTGTGTGTGGGTGTGTTTCTGCTTGAAACACAACTTATTCAGCATTATTGATCATCTTTTGAAACGCTTCTACATTCCTCGCGGAAGGTAAAATGCAGCATCGCCAATTGAATCACGTTGGTCTATTTCAGCGAGAAATGTATACAGGAAAACCTACTAAAAAAAAAAATATATATATATATATATATATATATATATATATATATATATATAAGGTTGTTGAGACATTGTGACAGGTTTGAGGAAGGTGGAACGGTAAGACTCGGGTCTAGGGCCGAGTTTATTCCTGCAATAAAAACACTATGAACGTGTGGTTTATAAATGCAAGGTAACACACTGAAGGTACACTGAAGATGTAATATACGAAAGCGCTTTACTCCGTTTGTTTATTTTCTAAAGTGGTTACCTTGCATATATATATATATATATATATATATATATTTATATATATATATATATATATATATATATACATAAACACACGCAAACACACACACACACACACACATGTGTGTGTATATATATATTTATATATATATATAGAGAGAGAGAGGGAGAGAGTCGCCAGCTGCGTTTCCGTGAGGTGATATATCAGGAAGATATTTCCACATTAATTGGAGGAGGGAAAACTTAATGCATCATAACCGTCACTAGTTGGATATAATAACTGGTCCTATAAGATATAAAGCATGATGAGGAGACGTCCAACTATCAAGCTGAACGACGTCATTGATTGGTGGTGACGTAATGGATTGTTGGTGATGACGTCGACAGGTGATGGCATAATGAAATTGACGTCCCAAACTCAAAAGTTCCTCAAGGACTTGGTGGTGATCCCAGGAAGAGCCACGGGGATGTTAAATGCAGAGAGTAAAATCTCCTTGTCCCAGAGAGGCAGAGAAGACCTGGCCGGCACCACAAAGGAATGACAATACTCCCAGAAGAGGACGACGAAGAAGAAGAACACAAAGAAGGTAAAGAAAAGACGAAAAAAAAGATGGAGGAGTTTTCTGGGTAAGGAGAGGCGCCCGGCAAAACAAACCAAACGTCCAAATAACAATGAAAGGAGCCGGTCTATGAATTTGTCAGGCCTGCAAGAACAAGAGAAAGATACAAAGGGAGAGAGAGAGAGAGAGAGAAGACAGCTACCAAAAATCTCGCATGGAAGAAAATATATCTGATAAAATAATCAGAGTGAATGGGAGGAAGTCAAAATTGACAGACACAGGATCACGTGGTAGGTTAACCCATTCAACTCATATGACAAGATGTCTTGTCATTTGGTCAAATAAAACAAAAAATCATAAAACACCAAAATGTTTGATCAAACACCAGAAAAATATGACGTCAATCCTCGCTTCGCTCGCAGCGAAGCGAGGACTGACGTCATATTTTTCTGGTGTTTGATCAAACATTTTGGTGTTTTATGATTTTTTGTTTTATTTGACCAAATGACAAGACATCTTGTCATCGGAGTTTAATGGGTTAAAGAAGGGAATGTGGACAGACATCACGAGAAACTGTACTGATCAAGGTACTTGGAGGACAAGAGGAGCGAAGTGGGAAAAATTGATAAATACACACCCAAAAACAAAGACGGAAGGAAATAGATAAATAACAACAATTTGAAAGTAAAAAAATAAAAAGAAGTGGTTGGTCAGAAGGAGAAGGAAGAAAAACGCTGAAAGACACAAGAACAAGTGATCGAAAGAAATGAAGAAGAAAAGTTAGTCAGGAGGAAAAAAAATTGTCACAAGAAAAGAAAGATGCCTGGAAAGCATTACGTGGAGGATAGGAGTGGTAGAAGGAAAATGAGAAATAACGCGCGAGAACAAGAGGAGAGAGAAATAAACTGTTGGATGACAAATATATCAATAGAATAGGGATAATTGAAAAGTAGGAACTGGAAGACAAAAGTGTATTGCACTATAGATTAAGGGTAAAAAATGGAGGACAGGGAAAGGTAGAAGGGAGAGAGAGAAAATAAATAAAAGAAAGCGGACATGTAAGAACAAGAGGAGAGAGAAGGAAGACAAGAAAAAAAAAAAGAGGAAACAAACAGAAAAGGGAGAAATGGAACACAGGAGGAGAGATGGGAGGAATCAAGAATAAACAGACACGGAATATAAAAAAAAAAAAAAGAGAGAGACGAGGAAGAAAAGGACAAAGAAATGTCTCGAGAAAGGATAAAAGGAAGGGGAAAAGTGAAAGACAGGAAGAGAAGGATTTTGAGGAATATTTAGACGAAAAGTGAACGAGAAGAAGGAAGGCAAGATGGGGTTTGAAGTCGCGTTGCAGGGAAAGGGGTGGAAGAGAAGATAGGGGCCCTGGTAATTTCGGTTTCATTGAAATTTGAGATTTTTTTTATCATTTGTTGCTCAATAGATGGTTTGTAGTTTTCACAATTCAATGATTTACCGTATACCTATATAATTTACATACATACATATACCAAAGGTTTTTTCCCCCTACATGGGGGGTAGCCTAATTTACATTTATATATTTTTTTTCTCGATGACAATATGTGCATTTATTGAAAATTGATATTCAAGATGCAAATACAGGTTTTGTGGTCCTAAACCTGGTTGAAGTGAAGAGAGTGTTACATAAAAGAGAGACAAAATGAAAGAGGAAGAAGAGGAGTGAGGAGGAAGGAATGGAACCAAAAAAAAAGGTCTTCACGCAAGATGGAAAGGACAGGAGAGCAAGATGGAGGGGTTGGGTGGAAGGACAAGGAGGAGGGGAGGGAGGATGTGAAAGATGAGAAGGTAAATGGGATGTCAGAGATGACGTGCGAAAGTGGAGGATGCTTGCGTAGATGAGCGGGTGGGCGGTCATAAGTTGTCAGGGATGCGGCCGTGAGTCATAAGAATGAAGGAGATCGCAAGAGACCATAAAGCCTACACTAGGCAGTTCCATGTCTGTTACCATCTATCATCCCCAGCCATAAAGTTATCTAACCTTCTCTTAAAACAACCAATAGTTTCAGCCATCACTTTATCTTGCAATTGGGTATCAAAGAGACCCCGACGACATCATTCTGGGTCCTTGGGACCGGGATACCAGTCCCAAGTGAATAAAATTGTAGGTGACACCCCCCCACTCCCGCCCACCCCCCATTCCCCAAAAGAAAAAGGGACGGGAGTTATTGGAAACGCTTGTGTGTGTGTGTGTGTGTGTGTGTGTGTGTGTGTGTGTGTGTGTGTGTGTACGTATGCATGTGTGTAATAAACAATGACAGATACCCACAAGCTGGTGGCCCTGCAAGATACCCATAATTCTAACCAGTCCATTCTATCACTTCTACCTGGAGTTGCAGCCCCGAGGGGCTGACACTTGGTCCCCGGACCAGGCCCAAAATATCTCTCCATTTTCTTCAACTGTATTTCGTCTACCTACTGCTTCTGCTTGATTGACTATTTTTCGTAATCACCTTACCTCATGTCGGCCTTTACAAAAGATAATATATTACGGGTGTAATAAAAAGATATGGACACACATACATACACATATGTAAATATTCATTTATAATATATATGTATGTGTATATATTTGTGTGTGTGTGTGCGTTTGTGTTCGTATGTGTTAGAAATTGCTACATATGACCCTAAGTGCTTAAAAGTATCCACTTCCTTAAGCCTCTCCCATTTGAAACTTACCTCCAAGTTACCGCCACCCTTCCCCTTGTACATCTCATGACTTTACTTTTCCCCACACTTACTTTCAACTTTCTCTGATCACATACCTGCCCAAACTCCTCTGTTGACTCCCTTAGATCCTCCTCTGACCCACCCAGAAGCGCAGTGTCATCACCAAACAACAACTGGCTCACCTTTTCTCTTCCCTCCAGTCCTACTATCTCCAGTCCTTTGCCCATCACCCTCACATTTACTTCCTTTACCTCTCCCCCCTCTCTCTCTCTCCTCTCTCTCTCTCTCTCTCTCTCTCTCTCTCTCTCTCTCTCTCTCTCTCTCTCTCTCTCTCTCTCTCTCTCTCTCTCTCTAATTATAACTGGTAACTGACAACCACTGAGTGCCCTCCTACCAGCCGGTGATGTGGAAACTGAATCACACTTGAAACAAACACAGTCCAGTTTTTCCTCCCAGAAAGAGCTATGGGAGCATCCTAGAACCGTTGCCATCCACTGTGGGACTGGCTCTGCAGTCAGTGAAGGTGGAGGGAATAATTCCCCATATCATTATTATCTGTTCATCTGTATAATTCCCAACGTTCTTTGTAACCACGGATAACTCGTTTCCTGTATCTGAATCATACAACTCTGAAGCTCCTATCTCTAGATGCCTCAGTTGAAATATTCAACCCGTAAATGAGTTTATCAAAATTTTTGTTTTTCTGGGATGATGGATATCAAAGGTAATAAAGTCGCTGGAGTCGACCAAAATGAAATATGTAGAGTAAGTTGTCACAGGAAAGGTCTTGACGTAAACTTTAGGATGAGAATTCAGTGGGAAAAATCTCAGGAGAGAGAGAGAGAAAGAGAGAGAGAGAGATAGAAAGAGAGAGACAGAGACTCCTAAAAATAATATCTTCTAGAAATGGAGAAACCACGTAGAAACCACGACCTCATAACTGTGGAAGAAGCTTGATGTTCAACCGGTGGCTTTGGAGCCGGCACTGGCAAATGTCTCTGGAAGGCGGGTCAGCTACTTGGGGAAGAAGCTGGGCCGTCAGGATAAAACAGTCCCACGGAAAGCTGCAGTGGACATTGAAGTTGAGACTCGGAAGAAAGCCAAATTGCATAGGGAGTTGTGTGTGTGTGTGTGTGTGTGTGTATGTGTGTGTGTGTGTGTGTGTGTGTGTGTGTAGTGATTCATACTGGTTGTGGATAATGTGTTGGATTCGTTTCGTGTGTATATAATTCGCCCTGTTCTTGGTTAACGTGTTGGACTCGTAATCGACAGTATTATCCTCCCAGATGAGAGCTCAAGCTTTGTATATAAACAGATCTATGGCCATATATATGTGTGTGTGTTATTGCGTGTTTGTGTGTGTGTTATTCACATTCTTCTCGGATAACGTGTTGGAATCGTAATCGACAGTATTCCCCTCCAAGATGAAAGCTCTAAGCTAACACATAAACTAATTTAAGGGTATATATATGTATATGTGTAATATTCCGCACACACTTTTCAGTTATAGTTGAAAATAAATGGGAAAAATCGAATCCAGTAAAGAGAATTTTATTTTAAAGGCATTTCTAAGATGGGCATTTCAGTAGTCGTTAGCATGGAAAACATATTTCAAACTGTGTCGTGCGAGAGACGGGGTTGAATAGGTTGGAAAAATTGAAAGTGGCAGAGCCCTATGGGGGGGGGGGTCGAATTAACAACCAGAATCCTACATAGGTCAGCGAAAGGTATTGGTTCAGAAAAGTGCACACCAGAAAGCTCTTAACTGTGGGCAGATCCATTACCTATGCCCTGTGTAGTTCGGCTTCCAGAATAGTTAACAGACACCGATAGCTGTTGGAATCGGACACAACACTTTTTTCGGTTTTGGGAAATGAAGGAACCGCCTATTGTTTACAGTCCCATAGTTAGTGGAAGGAATCTGTGGTTGTTCTCCTGGGCTATAGCAGAAGGTTTTGTTCGTGTTTTTATTGTAGTCTTATTGTAATGGACTTTGTTGTGTGTTCATGTCCACAGTTGTGTAGGTGTAAAAACGGACCATACGCGCATGACGCAGACCCCCTTGAGTGCCGCGAATTTTTGTCATTTCATTCAACGAATGTCCACAATGGGGTACTCTTGGACTTGGACAGAGTGTATTCTCATGTGTTCACCCACCACATCTGTAAAGATTATGTGTAGTCTTCGTTTTGACCAGTCATAATGAAGTGAGCGTTGCAACATATATGAATCTCGGACAAATGGAGGCCCATCCTCTATGTTATTCCTTCGAAGGCACATGAGGGGCGTTCTTGCCCCTTTCTTTCTCAAGCTCTCGGGATAATAGTGTTGACAAAGGGGCGTACAGTTTATGGTGTAGAGTTGCGGCTCGGAACTCTAGCGCTCACAAGAATTGTGTGAGTTCCCCCCCTGCCATTTGAACGGTCGAACTCCGTCAGCGCACCGGTGGGCTTAATGTTGGCTTCTGTTTGCGATTAAAGTATTGAGGAGACAAATACAGACAGATACAGTCCAGATGCGTCAACACGTACAAAGAAACTTTAGTTGCACTGCAGCTACCCCCCCCCCCCACTTCTTCTCTTTCTATCTTGCTCTCTGGCATATTCTCGATCATTGGCTGACTGGCTGACTTCCTCCCCCAACACCTTTATTTCTCTCTCTCTCTCCCTCCCTCCCACTCACCCTTCTCTCTCTCTCTTTCTCTTTCTCTTTTTCTCAGTCTCCCTCTCTTTCTTTCCCTCATTTTTCCTCAATCCACCTCATTGTTTCTCTTAATCTCCCTCTCCCTCTTTCCTCTTCTCCCTCTGTCTCACCTTCGCTTTCTCTCCCTCTCCCTCTCTCCCCCTCTCTCCGCGCTTCCTCTCCATCTCACTCCCTTTCATTCTCTCTTTCTCTCTCTCTCCCTTTCTCTACGCTCTTCCTCGCCATCTTATTCCCTTTCTTTCTCTCTCTCTCTTTCTCTCTCACTGTCGCTGACTTCTTTTTTATATTTAAACACACACACACACACACACACACACACACACACACACACACACACACACACGCACATACATACATACATACATATATGTGTGTGTGTATATATATATATGTGTGTGTGTATATATATATACATATACATATATATATATATATATATATATATATATATTATGTATATATATATACATATATGTATATACAGTGTTTGGAGGTTGTACCTACGTAAATTTGGCTCATTATGGATGTGTATATGTACTTGCCTGAAAGGCTTTCCACTCACTCTCACCATACTTTTTAGATCGTTAAACATACAATTTAAAGCATTGGAATGTAATAGAATAGGCCGTTGACCTGGCCGTTGTTGAAATAATTATAAACACATACGCCAAATGAACCTTTCCCTCTGTAATTGAAATGGCCTAGTGAAGGCATACACCCACCCTTCATCCAACCATGCAAATCCTTTTGTTATTCCGTTTATCTTAGCTCCTTGTCGATGAAGAGTAATCCCTGCCCCCACCCACTGCTCTGGTCAGAAGCAGTGCAGTAAGACACCGTACCTCTACTGCAGCGTCCAGCAGCCGAAGCTGGTTTACCTCCACCGCCTCAATCACATGGCGACCCTCCCTCCATATCTACTCAAGAATTGACAGAACAGACTAGAGGAAATCCATTAGGGCAGTGTCACTTTATCATTCATTCACAACCACTCTCCACTCAAAATATCTCTTGCCGTCTTCCTTCCTTGCTCGACAGACATTACCCCTGTATCCAAGGTCCTCTTTACCCCATCCATCCTCCATCCACCATTGCCATCCACAGTCTTTTTATTAGTATTTCTTGACACATTCTTTCCATATGCCCAATCAATCCCAGTATTCCTTAGTCAGTTGTCTCAACCAACTGTCTTTCTATCTCCAATCTCTCTATCCTTGTAACACCCATCATATTTCTTCACACTTTACACTTCATCTCACATTTAGGCTCCTTTCTGTTGATACAATTCCAAGTGTTTGGCCCATACAGCATCGTGGGCACAATTATCTAACCGTACAGTCTTCTTTTTGTGTTTCTCCGCATATACATGTTTCTCATAACACTTTTCCTATCCGCAAGACATTCTCTTGTTTCCTTTACTTGTTAAACTTCCTCCACCCGTACTCCTCCATTCCGTGCCATATGTGGCCCAAAATACTTAAAGTTCTTCATTTCATAGTTTTAGTTTCTCCCACTGCCACAATGAATCCCTCCTTAACCCCAACAGCATTCAATAAATCCCTGAAATGTACTACGAATTTTCCTATGCCCATCGTCACTTCTATTAATATCTGTCTTTGTGCTACGTTTACTGTTTCCTCTCTATCTGACTCACACTCGACATCTCTCCTCACTCTTCTCTACCTTTCAAAACATATTTTTATTATTTTCAGAAATGCTCAGTCAAAGTCCTATCCCATTTTATATCTATTCTTTTCATCGCCTCCCAGACCTTGCGTTTTGTGTTGTCTACCTTCTAATTATACGATAATAAACTCTAAATGTCGGCCTCCAGCACTGTATGACCCATCTTAGTCTAAGCGCAAACTGAGACGCAGACGACACAGGCGACGCAGCACAGAACAAAGACAGACTTCCTGCTGCTGAATTGAAGTACGGTTTCAACTCCTTCTCCCTTGCAATGCTCCTAGATGTACTACCTCAGTATTTCAAGTGAGACAGAATTTAAAACAATGCTTCAGTTCTGCAACAGGAAGTCTGCCTTTGCTCTGTGCTGCGTCGCCTTTGTCACCTGCGTCGCCTGTGTCACCTGCGTCACCTGTGTCGCCTGCGTCTTAGTTTGCGCTTAGGTTTACAGAGTCTGGCCATGAATCCTTCAGGAGGGCTCGAGACGCAACTTTCCTTTGATTTCTCCATATTTCTTGTGCAGGATTCAAGTCGTGTTCACCTTCCAGACATATTACTGGTTTACATATGTCCTTCAGTTTCTTTTCCTCGTGGCTTCCGTTCCTTTGTGCTGACGTGGTCTCCCACGAGAATTTTCTTTGATTGTGATCGTCGCCAGTTAAGGAGTATATTCCCGCAGGATAGACACTTCTCTTTCTCTCTCTCTCTCTCTCTCTTTCTGTCTCTGTCTCTCTCTCACTCACTCACTTTCTCACTCATTCCCTCGCTCTCGCTCTTTCTCACTCTCTTTTTCACAACATCTTATATAACTTCAAACATTTGTTGTTGTTCCTATCCTTATAATTGTTGTCTTTTAGTTTGGACTAAAATTAATCTTTTTCCACGGCTAATACAATTTCCGCAGAGAGAGAGAGAGAGACAGACTGATAGGGAGACAGAGGAAAAGATAGAGAGAGAGAGAGAGAAGAGAGAGAGAGAGAAAGGGGGGGAGAAAAGAGAGAGACACGGGGCAGAGGGAGAGTTAGTCTAAGAGGGAGACAGAGGAAAAGTGAGAGATAAAGAGACTGATAGAGAGACAGAGAAAGAGAGAGAGACGAAAGACGACAAAGAGGGAGACTTCGAGAGGTAGAGCCACACAGAGATAGGATGTAAAAGGGAATATAGAGTGAAAGAGAGAGGACTTGTTTATTTTGCTGTTACAGTTCTCATGTCCTCTCTTTCTTGGTCATTATGAAAATTCTCAGAACATGGCCCTGTAGAGATTAATTCGTCTTCTTGGTGGCTGCAGTCAGTGACGCCACGTGATGACCTCTGCCTACTTCATTCTGGTGAAGGGCAGATAGTGTCATTCAGTCGAGAGGGGAAATCCGTGTGAGAAATGGGGATTCCATCGGTCGAAATTCCATTTTCCGCTAAGGCCATTTTAACACTAGCGGTTCGAACCGCTCGGAAATCGCGGTGGTACCACATTGTCAGGGAAAAACTGCGCGGTTGTGTGTAAATCAAATTGACTTTTAATAAACGTTATTCGCGTCGTCTAGGATATACATCCAAAGTCGTAACATGCAGGGAATGGGTTTAAGGGAGATGACTTAGGAGGCTAGGGATGTCGAGAAGACCAACTCAGCAAACCCGTAGATAAGTGGATTCGTCTTTCTACAACCGTAAAGGAAACAACCCCAGTCTCGTGTAACGGTTAAGAGGGTAGAGTAGGTGTGGCGGAGTTTTTCTGCAGCTTCCTGGCCGAGGACCCTTGAATGCAGCGCAGGTGGACCGATCGACATATTTTGCATTTTTCGCATTGGCACCGGAATGCGATGATGAGGTGATTTTGAGTTGTGCTCTACTAGCTCCTAATAACAAACATATTCTTGTAGTAAAAGTGCTCGCGGCCGTATCGGAATCTGAAGCAAAGAAACGTATGATTAGTATCCGGGAATGAGCTTGTACTTTAGTCATGATGGTGATTATTCATCATGAATTGGTGCAGATGCAGATGGTGCAGATGGCGTAGACACGTCGATGATTATATGTATATATATATATATATATATATATATATATATATATATATATATATATATATATATATATATATATATATATACATGAAACCTATGTTGATATGTTTGTCATGACTATATATGTATTTTTATATGAATACAAACATAGATATATGATACATTTACACGCACACACACACACGCAAAGACACATGCACATTGCACACATAAAAGTCTTATAATTGATCCTGATATATAGTGTTTGAATATGAAAAAGTGTATGCGTTTTGTGTTTGTGTGTGTGTGTGTTTGCATGCGAGTGTATATTATCATTTCTTGACCTATGATGATACAGTGTAAGAGTTAGATTGGTAATGTCCCTTGTCTGCGTTTCTGTCGGTACGACTCCGATCTACGTTTATGTGGTATGGGATAAATCAGTTAGACTCTAACTGATTTATCCCAGACCACATCTGAATAAGTCTACAAATATAATTTCTACACGGTAAACTGTATTGAGGTGCAGTATATACCTGAATGCATTTAATGCCTTTTCCTTTAAAAAAATATTTATAGATACAATAAATATATCTTTCTTGTTGATTTATCGGCTTTCCTTCTCTCGATACGTTTTATGAGGGTGATGGTCGAGTGAGTAGAAAGTTGGATTGGAATTCCGATGCTCACGATCGATCCTAGGCCTCGGACGGCATTGTCATTGTTCTTCAACTTCTCTATCCATTGTGATTTCTTGTTTATCAACTTAGGCCCAAAACTTCGTCCATAGACTGAAGTTGCTTTAAGGAACGTGGTAGAACTGTAACTAAAGCGGCCCATACACACTCGGAGGCCGTGTGTCCCGCCGCCGGAAAAAAATCAAGACTGTGCAGGCCAAACTGAGTATGTATGGCCCCCATACACACTCATTTTGGCCTGCACAGTCCTGATTTTGTCCGATTTCCGGAAGTCGTAAACCTTGGTGTTGACTGAAGTAGGCTCCTGGAGTGTGAGTCTGAAAACACTTGTCCACTGAACATAAAGACATAAGAATGGAGGAGACTGCAAGGGACCATAAGGCCTACACTAGGCAGTTCCATGTCCCTTACCGCCTTTCATCCCTGTCCATAGGGTTATCTAATCTTCTCACAATCAATTGTTTCAGCGCTCATTACATTGTTACTAATTCTATTCCATTCGTTAACCACTCTTTTGGTATACCAGTTCTTGCCAATTTCCTTCTTAAACCTAAATTCGTCCTGACCCTACTGTCTTAATATGATGACCTTGCCTTCATCACTCTTGTTAAAGCCCTTCACCCATTTGAATACCTCTATTAGGTCACCTCGCACGCTTCGTCTTTCCAAAGTGTGCCTAAAAGTTCCATCCAGGTCTTGGGTGTGGGTCTCTGCCCTTGGTTTGGTTTGGTTTGAAATGAAGGAAAAGAATGTATATGTCTTCAGCTGCGGTTCGATTTCCTGCGTCATTGAAAAAACCTTCTCGTTTTTCTGATCTCGGAAAAGTGATCGAAGAAACTTTCTTGGGGATTTTTACCTCATCTTTTCGGGGTCATCTCCTTTTCTGACGTTGAAAAGGATGAAGTCTACAGATGCCTTCGTCAGGTTAAGATTTTTAATCGAGATACCTATAACCCTATATCCCCAGAATACTTCCGTTTTTCAAATGCAGGCAGGTATTTGTATTTTTCAGTGTGCACTAGCAGGCGCTTATAACAAATAGATGGTCCCCGTTTTATTTTATTTTTTTACAATATCATTACCGTCTTAATATATGTTTTGCTCGGCGTGATTATTAGGCTACCACAACCAATAGCGTGTGACGCGTATGATACCTGGCATCATATTTAGGTAAACGCGTTGGTAGATTCGGTTAAAATGATCACCGGCCTCGTACATTGCAACTCGAAGGAAAAGAGTCCCATTCAAAAAACAAAGATTCGGTGCTCTAGACAATTGTTTGACGATCATCATTGAGCCATGAACGATCATCGCCGAGCGATAATCGCACCGAAGAAAACGTACCTTAAGACGGGCGACTTCCCGCAGGTAGGGAGCTTCGTTTTGCCGTGGAGTCGTCGTCACCGGGCTTCCTGAGGAGGCGTCATCATTGCACAACTCACCCGAGGGTACGATTCATCTCCGAGAGCCCCTAGAGAACTTAATTCCTGAAACATTTATTTTGATGTAGATACAATATCATACCACATGAACATGTCTTTAGTGAAAGTTACATTGAACCACGCAGTTGAGGGAAGCCTGAAATCCTGCTGTATATAGTTTTTCTTCCCCGATAATATATATTTTTTCTCTTCACTTCGTTAATTACCTTCCCGCTAGTGCTTACAGCCGTCTCATCTGCGAAAGGACCACGCCTTCCTTGAGGCAAGACACTTCATATCAAAACTTTATTGCAGAGCTTTTGTACAGAGACACGCCTGTCGTATTAAGCAGAGCGCTACATTTTCTCATGAAGAGAAGGGTCGCATGAAAGTAATCACGATGTGCGTGAAGCAGCCCTCGGTGTATTTGCTTGTATACATATGTGCGTCAAAGTGTATACATACTGTGTGCGTGTGTAGCGGTGTTTGTGTTCATGTACGTGAGAAGGGGAGGACAGGAGAGAAAGAAAAAGGGACACCCTTTCTTTGAATGCTATTAAGTGTTAAAGTTAGTTGTAAAGAACCTAAGAACATGAAGAACATAAAGAACATAAAAAGACATAAGAATGGAGGAGACTGCAAGTGACCATAAGGCCTACACTAGACAGTTCCATGACCATTACCACCTATCACCCCCATCCATAAAGTTATCTAATATTCTTTTAAAGTAACCAATAGTTTCAGCGCTCACTACATGATGTCTATTTCATTCGTTAACTACTCAGTTGGTAAACCAGTTCTCTTGCCAAGTTTCTTCTTAGAAATAATTTTGTCCAATCTAAGTCCATTACTACGAATCCTGCCCTGCTGTCTTAATAAATAATGAGTGTTTATACGTCAGTATCGCCGCTTTTTGTACATATGAATATCCTCTCCACGTATTCGCGTCAGCATTGACACTTTCGTTCGTATTTAGTACATACATACATATACCAAGGCTTTTTCCCCCTTCCAAGGGAGGTAGCCAAAAAGGGGAAGGCATAAAAACACTCCCACCCATTTCATCCCTAAATACACTCCACACCCCTCCCACCCTTCCTCTCATCTGAGCACCTCCTGGATGACGGGTCATCCCTGCACCCTGCCCACCGCCCTGGGTCAGAAGCAGTGTCGCAAGACACAGTACATCCACAGCAAGGCCGCTTCATTTAATCGGCGACCCCCCCTCTCCGTCCCCCTTTGCATATAAGGCGAGGACGGGGAGAAATCCCTTCGGGCTGCGTCAAAATTTACTCACACATACTACCCCACCCCCCACCCCCCGCCCATTCCTCCTCATGCAGTCACAACATCATCCATATACAACCATTCTCCACTCACCTCTGTCTTCCGTCCTCTCCCTTCCTTCCTCAACAGACATTCCCCTCTTCCCCAAAGCCCCCTTCACCCCATCCATCCGCCTCATCCTAGGACGTCCCCTCATGTTCACTCCCTCCACATCTGCCTTCCATACCTCTTTTACTAGTCTTTCTTCACTCATTCTTTCCATGTGTCCAAACCATCCTAATATTCTTTCATCAACCCTATCTCCCAAATCCTTTTTCACCCCTGTTCTCCTCCTCACCTCCTCATTTCTCACTCTATCCAGCCTAGTAACCCCCACCATACTTCTCAGACACCTCATCTCAAACACATTCAAACTCCTTCTCTCTTCTTCCCTTATGTTCCACGTTTCTGCCCCATACAGTGCTGTTGGCACAATCACTCCTTCATACAGTCTCCTCTTCGCATCCATTCCCAAATGTCTATTCCTCATTACACTCTTTAAACCACCAAGGCATTTACTCGCTTCTCTCAATCTACATTCTACCTCCACCTTCACTCCACCTTTTCCTGCTCCACTTGCACCCAAGTATCTAAAACTATCCACTTCCTCCAGTCGCTCTCCCTTAATGTTCACTTCCAGTCTACTGCCACTTTCACCCCTTGTACATCTCATCACCTTACTTTTACCCACATTTATCTTTAGCTTTCTTCTATCACATACTCTCCCAAACTCTGCCACCAGCTTCCTCAATCCCTCCTCTGACCCTGCCACAAGCGCAGTGTCGTCCGCAAACAACAGCTGTCTCACCTCCCACTTTTCTCCATTTTCTTTAACCATCTCCAATCCCTGACTCACTACCCTAGCATTCACCTCTCGCACCACCCCATCCATGTATAAGTTGAACAGCCAGGGTGACATAACGCATCCTTGACGAAGTCCCACCTTTACTTCAAACCACTCACTCTCTCCATTTCTAATCCTAACACATGCTCTACTACTCTCATAAAAACTCTTGACAGCTCCCAAAAGCTTTCCTCCTATCCCATAAATCTGCATAACCTCCCTAAGGAATTTCGAAAATTGCCGTGGTATTACTTTTGATACCATATTTTTGTTTATATATCACATATTCATTTTACCATCAGCAAGAATTGAAGTCAAGTTATGTTTATGCACGTGTATAGTTTATATGTATATACTGTACACCATAGTCTTGGCTCACGTGTTGTACTCGTGATCGGCAATTATTACTCTCCCAGATGAGAGCTCAGAGCTCATATATGACCGATCTATGGGTAATGATGTGACCTTACACACGCGCACACACACACACATACACACACACACACACACACACACACACACACACACACACACACACACACACACACACACACACACACACACATACAATTCACTGCCCACGAGAGTTGGAGTGTAAATTCGCAGCGCAGTGAGACTGTGTATGAGCATTTGTGTTTTTGTGTATATATATACTATTTTGCTGTGAAAATAATCCGTAAAGTTTACGAAGAATGTGTTGTGGATAGATTGTTTTCGGGAATTTTTTGGTAAAATTTACGGTATATATACATTAAAGTACTCAGAAAATTTCAGATTATTATATGAAGTAACCAAACATATTTTGTACAATAAAATTTGCATATAATCTCAGAAACAATGGAAGAAAAAATATGATGAGTATCAATTTGCTGATAAAGATGCTGTGAGGAAATACGGGATTTATTTATTTATTTAATTCATTTATTTATCTATCTTTTTACAGTGCACAAAGTAAAGGCGTTATTACATTGGGCTATTTTTTCTCCGACTGTAGCTACAGAATTGCAGTTTGCAGCTTTGGAACGGAATCTGGTGTGCTGGAAGAA
>NC_134789.1:32727245-32734745 GCF_046742065.1 Oratosquilla oratoria
CTCCCACTCCTGCTCTGTCTCTGTTTCGATTTAAGAAGGAAATAGGCAATAACTGGTTTACCAACAGAGTGGTGAACGAATGTAATAGACATGATAACCATGTAGTGAACGCTGAAACTATTGGTTGTTATAAGAGAAGTTTAGATTAGTTTATGGATAGGAATGATAGTAATGGACACGTAATTGCCTAGTGTAGTCCCTATGGTCTCTTGCAGTCTCATTCTTATGTTCTTATATCTCTTCCCCTCCCAAGGGATACCCTCAGTACCTACGCACGTCCACAGAAGTTTCTTCAACTTTGGCCCTCCGACCTCAGATCTTCATCATATCACCACGCAGTCTTCTTGAGAAGATTCCGTTCCTTCGTCCTGTTGTCTGTTTTCTTATAAGTTCCCCGTTCTTCTTCGTTGTGCGAGGGTCTCACACCCACAAAGCCGCCATCATCCCTGCTTCAACCTTCTTCAGGAACTTTCTCACCTCCACTCCATTCGTCACTCCTTCAGAAGTTTCCTGTCTTCTTTTAACGATTTTGCGCCCCCTTGCCCTGCTTACTATCTCTCCTTCAGGGACGGCATTCTTCAGGAGTTTCTCACCCCCTACTGCCAAGACCCTGCCCTCCGCCTTCAACCTGGGCACACCTTCAACCATCTTCGAAATATCTTCTTCGGGAGATTACACCTTCCGATATTGCTCTCCGCTCATAAATATTTGTATATCCTCAACTATCTTCAACGCACCTTCATCCCCTACGACTCTCATACCACCTTACTGTTCATGCGCTTTCTTCTGGCACTACCTAGTTACATCTACCGCCTTGAACAATTAGATGCCCACACCCTTCTTCAGGAGTCGTTCCTCCACCAACACAACCCCACCCCACGCTTTATCCCGTCACTTCAGGAAACCTCCCAACCCTCACACTCACACCTACCTTCGCCCAGAGCATTCAACCTTTTCCAGGACGGTTTAAACCTTCCTCAGTGCCCCACAGGCCATCTACCTCCATCAGACACACCCCTCCTCTGTCCTCCACATTACACTTCTTGCATCCCGTCATCATCCTACCCCACTGCCCATCTGCAGGAATTCCCCCACGCATTCCGGCCTGCCTTGCTTGTTTATTTTCATATCCGGGAACGCCCGTAGATATCACAGCTCATTCGTATCCGTCTGAAGCCTCCCACCTTCCTTTGTCCTTCGCTTTGTATGTCCTTGTCCTACTTCCGGAGTTCCCTGTCCTCCTCCTCCACCATCTATCATCCAGGTCTTGTTCTAACTGCGGAGACTACACCCCTCGACGCCGCGCGGGAGCCCTCTCCCTCGGACTCTTGAATCCGCCGCGTCCGGCCACCCCTTTCACTCCTTCGTCTCTGTGCTCTTGACCTCTTACCCGTGTCCTCTCACTCCACCATTTTCTCCTGCTCCTCCTCCTCCTCCTCCTCCTCCTCCTTCTACTTCTTTTCTTATTCCTCCACGTTTTTCCCAACCCCCTCCCCTCACCCGGCACGGCACCCTTCGTTGAGTTTCCCCTCGCGCTGACAGCTCGAACGAGCGATCCAGCCGCCTGCCTTCCCCCCAATTTCCCTCACCTCCTTCTTTTTCTTCTTTTCCACCTCCTCCTACTCCTCTCTTCACCTCTTCTCCTCCTCTTGCTTCAGTTGTTTCCTGTGCTCCTCTGTCCCCACTTCTTCATCTCCCTCCTACCTCCTTTTCCTCTTCCTCCAAACCACTCAATTTTGTGCCCATAATTTCAATCCCTGGGTCATTACCGTGTCTCCTCCTCCTCCTCCCACTCCTCCCCTCCTCCTCTTCCTCCTTCCCTCCTCCTCTTCCTCCCTTCCTCCTCCTCCTCCTCGTCTTCTTCGTCGTCGTCGTCTTCTACCACGCCCACACGTGTAGAGTGATAGCTAGTCTGCCCAACATGTCTGGCCGTTCCCCGGCCACGCCACGGCGCCACTCTGTGGATAAACGCAATCTTCCTACGATAACCACCAACTTGTGTATTCAAGAATCATTATTATTCAGAACTCCCTGACCAACCCAAACTTTCCTTCCTCCTCCTCCTCCTCGTCCTCCTCCTCGTTCTTCCATTCCCTCACTCTCTCTAGTCCCTCTTCCTCTCCTCCCCTTTCACTTCCTCTTTGTCTTCTTTCTCCTTATCTTTTTCGTTTTGTCCTCTTATTCCTGACTTTCCTCTTCTTGGCCATTTTATCTGCCTCATTTTCCTTTTTCTCGTTCTCCTGTATTTCCTCGTCCTCCACCTCATCTTCCTTCTCACTTCTCCTCGTCCTCCTCCTCCTCCTCGTCCTCCTCCTCCTCCTCCTACA
Source organism: Oratosquilla oratoria (assembly GCF_046742065.1). Classification (NCBI taxonomy): domain Eukaryota; kingdom Metazoa; phylum Arthropoda; class Malacostraca; order Stomatopoda; family Squillidae; genus Oratosquilla; species Oratosquilla oratoria. The sequence goes on from NC_134789.1 coordinate 32,729,573, forward strand.
CCTCCCTCCTATTTCTCTTCCTCCCCCTGAAACGAGTGGCCCCTAACGGTATAAGAAAACTCGACGAAGCAATTTGGCTGTATCAGGTGTTTGCCTTGCACATCAAAGCCACACACAGATGAGCTCTTGTGTCCTGGAGTCTGCCCTCCTTCTCCCTTCCGCCGCCGTCCCCCCCCCCACACCTACACCCACACCCCCTCCCTCCTTGGAACCCCTCCCTCTCTTCCTTCCTTCCTTCCTTCCTTCTCTCCCTCACGCTTCCGTGCCTCCATATGCTCCCAAGGTTCCTTTACGCGTCTCTACCCTTTACTTGGTCCTTTGTTTCCTTCAGATCCTCCTTAGGTTCCTGAGGTTCCTTCCACAACGGCTTGGGTCTCCCTCTCTCTCTCTCTCTCTCTCTATTTTTTTTTCTTTCGTTTTTCCATTTTTACACACGCACACACACGCGTGCGCACAAAAACATACACACACCATATACACACATACACACACACACACACACACACACACACACATATATATATATATATATATATATATATATATATATAGATGCACAAGTTTCACAAAGCACACCTGAATACACAAATTATGCTAAACACGACAATGAAAGGATTTTTTTTTAATCCGAGCGCTTTCGTGATATAATCCTTGAAGATATGATTATATCACGAAAGCGCTCGGATTAAAAAAAGGAAATTTCCTTTTACTGTGGTGCTTAGCATAGCACACACACACAACTCGCAGCGATACTGAAATTATTCCAGTTCTGGGCGGGATTCGAACCGTAGTGGAGCCGGGAACTCTAACCACTGCGCCAATGTGTGTGTGTGTGTGTGTGTGTGTGTGTGTGTGTGTGTGTGTGTGTGTGCATACACTCCTTCCTATAATCCTCAGTGTTACCATCATCCTCATTTTCATCCCACACACCCTTTGCCTCCTCTCTCTGTCTCTCTCTCTCACAGACACACGTGTGTGTATATATATATATATATATATATATATATATATATATATATATATATATATATATATATATATATATATATGAAATGTGGGAAAAGGAAAGGCTAGAGTCTTATTCCGAGTTTTTCTTGACTAGTTTCGCTAGAATAAAACTCGGAATAAGACTTTCCTCTTCCCACCCATTTCAACTTGTCAGATTGTGTCAACATACACACACATACACACACACACACACACACACACACACACACATACACACACACACACACACACACACACACACACACACACACACACACACACACACACAGACATTCCTTCCTATAATTATTATTGTAACCATTATCCTTATTTTCATTCCGCATTTTCTCTCCCTCTTCCCCCATCTCCTTGGCTTTTCTCTTCTTCACCCTTTTCCTTGGCCTCCTCCTCTTTTCTTTTTTTCCCATCTCTTTCTCGTCCTCCTCCTCCTCCTCTTCTTTTTCCCTCGCCTCTTCGTCCTCCTCCTCCTCTTCTTTTTCCCTCGCCTCTTTGTCCTCCTCCTCATCTTCTTTTTCCCTCGCCTCTTTTCCTCCTCCTCTTCTTTTTCCCTCGTCTCTTCGTCCTCCTCCTCCTCTTCTTTTTCCCTCGCCTCATCGTCCTCCTCCTCTCCTTCTTTTTCCCTCGCCTCTTGGTCCTCCTCCTCTTCTTTTTCCCTCGCCTCCCTCCATTAAGCGCCCCCTTTTCGTCCCCCTTCATGTGCCTGCGGGTATCTTTTCCCATCTCTGTTCTTCTCTTCCTCAAGCTCGTACTGTATCACCTTCGCCACTTAGGTTCTTCTTCATGCAATGGTTCTTGCACATGTTCCTCTGAAGGACTCTTGACCTTCGCGGACACTTTTGATGACCACTTCCGTACGCTATCGAAGTTTCTTGTTCCCATCTCTGTTCTTCTCTTCCTCTGGCTCGTATTGCATCACCTTCGCCACTTCGGTTCTTCATGCAATGGTTCTCGCACATGTTCTTCTGAGGAGCTCTTGACCTTCGCGGACACTTTTGATGACCTCTTCCGTACGCTATCGAAGTTTCTTGTTCCCATCTCAGTTCTTCTCTTCCTCAAGCTCGTACTGTATCACCTTCACCACTTATGTTCTTCTTCATGTAATGATTCTTGCACATGATCTTCTGAGGAGCTCTTGACCTTCGCGGACACTTCTGATGACCTCTTCCGTACGCTATCGAAGTTTCTCGTACTGTATCTATAGCTATGCCATGTTTAGGTTGCTCACACTCCGTTGACGGGAGGATAAATCCTTAGCAGAATCATCTTTTCCTGTTCTCTTTATATTTTGTTTTTATACTTTTTTCTACTTGTTACTAGGTATTTTTTCTATTCTTTGTTTTTCCATGACACAACATAACTGTATTTCCCAATAAGATGTAAAATGTGCGCACACTTTGTAGGACAGTAAATGCACTGTTTTTTATATAGATACAAGATTAATGCTCTTAAATTAAAGAATATACAATGAAATTAAAGTAAAGTTTAATCATTCCAGTCTAGTTCCACCACCCCCTGTGTATATCCGATATTACATTTAGTTACTCCTGATGTCATAGAGTGAGTACATTTTTCTGGGACACCCTCTATTATTGCAACTCCTATCTCTTCATAGCCTCTAAACACAAAAAAAAGCAAACTGGCTCTGTCATCCGTATAGGATAAATCATTTATTTAATGTATGCCTATGTTACAACATTTTCTTCTCGATTGATCATCATATGGTGCGGCTTCTACGACAGTGTGTGGAATAGTGCCCACAGTTTATATTACCTTGACTCTAGGCTGGGCAGAATTTGCCCCCATGTTCTCAGAGTATAAGCTCCCAACCCCCCAGGTGCATTTTTCCCTTCCATATTGACGCTCCTTCTACCTCATTACCTTGGTAGGTCCATACATTACCATCATACCTCCCAGAGACCCACACCACAGCACTGTAGTAAGATCATAGATTGTGTTGATATCTTCATTGTCTCATCTACCTTGTCGCCATGGAATTCTATGTTATGTAAGTGGGATCTTACCTCTGTCTTGTATTTCAAGAATAACACGTTTCCCCGCAACAAACCCTTACGTATCTCAATTAGGCCTCTTAGGTTCTCATATTTACCTTCTCCAGCCACACTCCACCTCCCCATCTCTCTTCCCATCTCCCTCCCCATATCCCTCCCCCTAGTCGTCTTAATCTTTTACTTCCTGTCAGTCCTTTGGTTTCTACATCTTTCCAGAGTTCTTTTCTCCCCACGTGTTCCTCCCCTCCCTCATATTTCCATCTTTTCATATACCTATTTATCGTACTACACCTTTCAGTCAGTGTCTTCTTTGGTTTCCGCCTCTCCCAGCTCGTTGTTATGTCTGTGACACTCAGACCCTCGTACCGGACAGCCATAAGGTTGAGGTAGGTCCGGTCCCCGCAAACCTAAGAAAGAAAGAAAAAACACTGTTCCTTTCCCTTTCCTGTTATCAGTTCTATTATCGTAGTTCGTCCACTGTGTATCTTCAAATGTCTTCTTGAATTACAAATCATTAGTCGTGTAAAAAGTGATGCCATACATAACTATATTGCTGTCAGGGATTCGGGTATGATGGAGGTCACTACAGCTTAATAGTTGTTGGCATGTAGGCTCTTGTTGCGTCTCTCCCAATCTGTGTTAGCGCGAACGAATAATGAGCGATGGAGCAAGTGTGTTCCTGAGTGGACGACGCGAGATGAGAAGCGTGCAAGAGGGAGACCAGACAGAAGGTGGAGAGGCGAGAGAAGTTTGCAGGAGTAACGTGACAGAGGTTGGCGGAGTCTTGCGAGTCATGGAATGGTATGAAAGAGGCCTTTGTTCAGCAGTGGACTCAGGGTGGCTGATTTTTTTTTTTTTTTTTTTTTTTTTTTCCATTGGTCAACCCTGGGAATTGGTTATCATACCTCCACCAGCCAGTCTCCTGATACCCATCCTCTACCTTCTATTTCCCCAGCTTGTATATTTACAACTCTTGTGTGCCTCTTCCACCCTGTCACTCTTTTAAGAATTTTCATCGTGTCTTTTTTTCCCCTGTCCTTATTCCTTCGATTTGAAGTGACCTATGCAACATATTGTGGAATTCACATGCCTTGGCCCTCGCATTCCCATTCCATACAAGAATGTCTTCGTAGGCTTCTCCCCCTGTGATCGGCGGAGAGGGGACCAGTTCGTTATATATATGCACACACACACACACACACACACACACACACACACACACACACACACACACACACACACACACACACACACACACACACACACACACGGTGTGTGGTGTGTGAGTGGTCTCAGACCTACCCAGAGATCGGCAAATAATGAGCTCTGAGCTCACTGCCGTAGGGTGGTGTCTGGCTGTCTCGAACAGAGGCTTCAGCATATCCGAGGTGAATACACACACACACACATACACACACACACACACACACACACACACACACACACACACACACACACACATATATATATATATATATATATATATATATATATATATATATATATACACACACACACACACACACACATTTCTTCTTCTTCTTCTTCCCCTTTACCATATTTTTCCCTAACTTGGACTTGCAGGGACTTAAAGTGAATGTGGTCAGATAACTGCCATACCCCATATTTTGGTTTACTATATCTGTGGGGCTTCGTACTCATGAATATGATTCTCTCTCTCTCTCTCTCTCTCTCTCTCTCTCTCTCTCTCTCTCTCTCTCTCCTTTCCCTCTGTGTGTGTAAATATATATATATATATATATATATATATATATATATATATATATATATACAGTATATATATATATATATATATATGTGTGTGTGTGTGTGTATATATATATATATATATATATATATATATATATATATTTATCCTCTGTTTATTTATTGTTATTTTTTATTTTTTATTGTATTTATTGTTTATTCTATATATTTATTCATCTATTTGTTTACTTGTTTTAAGAAAACCCTAACACCTTCGCATCCAACTCAAGGTCTTTCCTACCCCCGCCTACCTCTACTCCAAAGGAAAATGCTCCTCAGATTTGTTCTTCTACCCTGCATTTCTCTCCCCTTTTTTCACTCTCCCCTCTTTTCCCTCCCCTCTTTTCGCTGTCTGCATGCCAATCTCCTTTCCCCATATCTCCACCATC
>NC_134789.1:32739745-32764745 GCF_046742065.1 Oratosquilla oratoria
CTGCAACTCCCTCAGCATCACACACGCGCGCGCACACACACACACACACACACACACACACACACACACACACACACACACACACACACACACACACACACCTTCCCACAAGCGGAGGAAGTTAGGGAGGAATTGGGGGTCCCTATGTCGTCTCAGAGTAACAAAATCGAAAGGAGGAGAGGAGAAAGAGGAGGAGGAGGAGAATTTGGGGCAAGGAGGAGAGCCGCGTAGCGGCATCTGCTATACCAGGGCCATTTGTTAGCTAAGTGATTTTCAAAGTCATCGCACACACATAGAGTGCCAGTCGACCTGAACCCCGATGTAGGGAACACATGCCCGGTGCTGTATTCTGCGGGGTTATAGTGTCTTCTTCCTTCTTTTAGGAGGATCATGGGGCCAGCGGACCCTCTTGGAAAGCTCTAGGGTTTGGTTAAGAGGTCAGGGGATGGTATTCTTAAAGGTGGAGACGAAGTTCCGGAAGGCGACGTTGCTCTCGGACACACATGTGTACTGTGGAAGAGCTTCCAGTAACTGTTGATGCAGACACTGGCACAATTTCCGTTTCCTCCCGAAGTGAGTTCGATGTCAGCGCCTCCATGCTGTCGTGTCTGGAGCTAGAGGTGCCTAAGCTATCCGCAAACTGGTAGTGCGTGCCCTGCGCGCGCCTACAATCCAGCGACGCAACCGTTCCGACAACCTCCTCAGAGAATTTTGGAAAGAGAGAGGACTGGTATTCATTGGTATTGTTGGGTTATCTTAATCAATGTGGCACTCGCCCTTTACTCACCCTTTTGTCCCCATTCGCTCTCCCTCATCCACCTGTAATCACACTTCCTTAGTTTAGCTCCCTAAGTCTACGTTAACTCCATGTACATTGCACACCCGTGGGACCGGAGGGAGACTCCACAGGGGTCTTCATCACACCCCAGCTCCGCAAGGTCCGCAGAGAACGCCCTTCTCCATTCGCCTCCACTCACCCACCCACTACATACTTCCAACCAACCCTGTCGTCTCCGCCAGCTCTGCAGATATCTCCAGCCTGACGGGCGGAGAGTCTGGGGATAGACGACGCATCTTGGCCGACTCTCCACCCCGCATCCTGACCCTCCGAAGAGACACGACCACAGGGAAAAGAGTGGTCCGGACCCAAGTTTCCCCCCCCCCCTTCCCCCACGTTCCGTTGCCCCGTCAGTTCCGGCGGCGGTCGTGTTTGAAAAGTTGAAAACGCTCTACATTTTCCATTATCCAGCCCCATGCCAAATTGAATTTTCATGAAGCTTTTACACTCAGCAAGGCCGCGCCTCGCGTCGTTTCTCCTACCCCAAAGCCTCCTCCCTCCCTCCCTCGCTCCCTTCCTCCTTCCCCTTCCCTACCGTCTCCTCCTCTTCCTTTCCGTTCCTTTACTATCCCTCTCGTTTGTTTTACTTACTCAGTCCCCTTCGCCTTCATTTTCCTTCCTTTCCGTCTTCCTTTCCCTTCTCTATTTCTTTATCTTTCCCTTTGCCTGCCCCCTGCCTTTTCCTTCCTTTCCCTTTCCCTTTCCTTTCTCTATACATTTCCCATACCTTACCTTTCCTTTCCTTTCCTTCCCTTCCTCATCATTCCCCTTTTCACCTATCTCCATCACTCTCCTTTCCTATTACCATCTCCAGCCCTCCCTCGTCTTTCGTTCTTCTGCTTTGTATTTTGCGGTGATCCCTACTCCTCATCTCCCTTCTTTTCCCTTCACTTCCCTCGCCTACATTTCTCCCACCATTTCCCCTCGTCCTTCTTTCCCATCTACTCTGTCCTCTCCTCTACAGTATAGTCCTCCATCTCATCTATTCCCTCCTATACACTCGCCCTTATTCCCCCACCACCCGTCCTTTCCATTACTCCCCTCCCTTCGCCTCTTCTTCCATCTCCTCCCTTCCCCTACATTTCCCCCCTCCTTTATCCTCCCTCCTTCCCTCCCGTCTCCCCGCCCTTCCCTTCCCCTCCCTTTTCCTCCTCTTCTTTTGCTCTCATCTTTTCCCTCCTCTGTTTTCCTCCTCTCCTATCTTCTCACATCATTAAATCCCATCTACTTCACTCCTTTCTACTCCCTAACCTTATCTTTCTATTGTCACACTACCCTACCCTATCCTCCCTTCTCCAGCCCTCCCTTCTCCTGCTCTCTTCTCCTCCAAGCCCCTTTTCCTCTTTCTCCACCACCATTCCATGTCGTTCCATTCGTTGTTTTGTCTAAATGATAGTTATATTATTATCTATTAATTCATTTATTAATGTATTTTATTTATTTTTTCATTTCTCTTTAGTTCTCGTCATATGCTCCATATGTCGATTCTCACAACTTTGACGTACTTTCCTTCTACTTAATGCATTCTTATGAACCTCCAGATCTTCTTCTTGCTTCTTACCCTCTCGTTGTCCATTTCTTCCATTATCTGTCCACTTATTCCAATTCTCTTTCTTTCCTTTTGTTTCTCATCCTCTTCCTTCTCACCCTATTCCTTCCCTTCTTCTTTCCTATTCTCCTCTTTGTCATTCTCTGTCTCCTTCAGCTCCTCCTCCTCTTCCTCTTCCTCCTTCGTTTCTTCCTCCTCCATCGCCTCCTCCTCCTCCTCCTCCTCCTCCTCCTCCTTTTCCTCCTACGTTTCCTACTCCTGCGTCCTCTTCTGCATTTTCCTTCTCTTTCGCCACCTTGTCTTCCTCCAGTTGTTCCTCCTCCTCCATCTCCTCCTCCTCCCCCTCTTCCATCTCCTCCTCCTCCTCCTCCTGCTCCTTTTCCTCCTACGTTTCCTACTATTTCATCTCCACTAATTCTTCCTTGTCCTCCTTTTCTTCTTCCAATCCTCCTCCCCCCACTCCTCCTATTTCTCCTCCTACTCTTCCTCCTCCCCCCTCACACAGAGTCTTCATCTACTCCATGTTCTCACATCTGTCCCTCTCCGTCATACGTTCTTCTTTCGCTCGGCCGTACTCATTCTTTGAGCTGTTTTTTTTTTTTTTCTTCTTCTTCTTCTTCTTCTTCTTCTTCTTCTTCTTCTTCTTCTTCTTCTCAGAACCATTATCTCCTTATCTCGCACCTCTTTGGAGAATTTGACTCTGGTTTTCTCTCGTCTTTTCATATATGTTTTACTCTTTCCACGTCTTTTGTGACTTCTTTCTCATCTTCTTGGACTTGTTTCTTATTCTCCTCTATGACGTTTTTTTTGTCGTCATTATTTTTATGACCCATTCCGTTTTTCTATCACCTCACACTCCCCCTCTTTCCTCTCTCTCTCTCTCTCTCCCTCTCTCTCTCTCTCTCTCTCTCTCTCTCTCTCTCTCTTTCTCTTCTCTCTCTCTATCTCTTCTCTCTCTCTCTCTCTCTCTCTCTCTCTCTCTCTCTCTCTCTCTCTCTCTCTCTCTCTCTCTCTCCTGTCTTTATCTTTCTGTGTCTGCTTAAGTTGGGCTTAGTTTTCATATTTCGCATTTTCACCCAAATCTTACTATTTCCTTTTTTTCTAGTTGTTGGTTGTTGTTTTCCTCTTTTATATTTGATCCATCCATTCATTCATTCCCTTTGGCCCGAGTACCTTTCCTGCATCCCAACCCAACCAGAAGCCTTTAGCTTTGTTCATATATTGTCTTGATACTAACAGGGTGGTTGACGAATGGAATAAACTTAGTAACCATGTAGTAAGCGCTGAAACTATCAGTTGTTTTAAGAAACGATTAGACAACTTTATTGATGGGGATGACAGGTGGTGATGGATACGGAGCTGCCTAGTGTAGGCCTTATGGTCTCTTGCAGTCTCCTTCATTCTTATGTTCTTGTATTCTTATATGACCTTATATGACCCATTCCACTCTCCGTATTCATCCATTGGCACACTACCATCAACTTGGTCTATCACTGGTGTTCCCCAAGTTATTCCATCCACGAAAGACTTAGTGTTACCTTCCAACCATGGTGTGGTAGTGTCTTCACCTAAACTATACCCAGCAATACATTTCTCAGATCGGGCACTGTCTCACAGTCTAATCCACAGGTTCTCAAGCTTTATTGTTTAGTGGCGCACTAATGACATGTCTTGGACTTTGACGGCGTACCAACTCTATAGTCATTGTAGTGTAACTTTGGTACCTATTCCAATGACACAGAAATATACACTTGGCATAATATTAGTATGAATGTGTGCATGCATGCGCTTGTAATATTAATTGTTATAATAATAATGATGATGATGATGATGATGATGATGATGATGATGATGATGATAAATTTAAGTACACATACCTATCCATAAAAACTACGCGGAGCACTTAGGGGATAGTCACGGCCCACAGTTTGAGCATCACTGGTCTAATCCAAACTCTATGCGCTACTTTCCACCACGCTTTGCACTCCACGCCCCATCCGTGTTCCATGTCTGTAGTAATCATCCCGATTCTGAGTAACATTCTTCGTTTCCATTTCCTTCCCGCTCCTCCTTCATTTCCTCCTTCCCCTTCCCATACTCCGCATACCAGTGGCTTGGAGATAATGTTGTGCCACACTCCAGATGGTTTTATTCAGCTGACGCCTGGATCTCATCCTGTATCCATTGTGAGGCTTTCTTAGCGTCTTTACTATGGTGATGTTCTGTAGTGAAACTACTGATTTTTTCACTTGAGGTGGAGAACTAGACTGGGATACTATGAATTATATTACGTCCTCCCCTATAACCCCCCCACACACACTTTCTTCTCTGGTTCGGTGTTACCCTAAAGGTACATCGTTATTGTGTCGATCCCAGCACTGAATGAAATGGTCTGGTGTCAGTAGGAATGAAATGTGTGAAAGAATTCATCATAGCGAACTCGTGATGGCTATGACGAAGTCTTTTCTCTTTTGTGGGTTGCCCTTTACAGTCCTTGGTCATCCTGTTCTCTCCCTTTGTACCTTTTTTATATATCTTTTGATAATACATTCTGTACCCAATCCTTACTTTAGGCTTTCCAGTCTCGAAGTCTCCTCTTCTTTCCTCCCCCTCTCCTCCTCCTCCTCCTCCTCCTCCTCCTCTTCCTCCTCTTCCTCCTCCTCTTCTTCATCATATTTCACTTCTTCGGCCTCCGACTGCTCTTCCTCCTTCTCATCCTCCTCTACTTCAACCTGTCTTCAACTCTATCCTCTCATACTTTCCTTCCTTCAGCTCCTCCTCTTCATCCTTTACCTCTTCCTTCTTCTCTTTTTCCTTCTCCTCCTCCTCCATCTCCTTCTCCTTCTCCTTCTTCTACCTTGTTTCTTCATTTCTTTTCCCATCTCCCACAATATTTCCTCTCCTCCGCAATCTTGCCCCCCACTTTCCGAATATTCCTTATCCTATGACTTTCCCTCACACTCATTTTTCGTATTTTCTTTATTCTGTTCCTTTGCCTCTTCTCTGCCTCTGATTACTTTCCCTTCTCTTGTCGTCCATTCCCTATCATTCCATTCCTCTCATTAACTTTTGCCGCTTTTATTATCTTCCACCTCCCTCTCTCCCCCTCCCTCTCTCCTCCTCCCTCTCTCCTCCTCCCTCTCTCTCTCTATCTACTTAACTACTTACCCACTCAATTACTTATTATTTTCAATCCTTCCTTCCTTCCTTCCTTACTTCCTTACTTCGCTTCCTTCTCCCTCCCTCCCTCTCTCCCTCCCTAAAGCCTTCCCATCTATGTATCCATTTCCTATTTCCCTCCACCTTCTGTCCTTCTTTCTTTCCTTCTTTCCTTCTCTTCTCTCCTTTTCCACTCCTTCTCTGTTTTTCATATGACCACCACCTCCACCCCCACCCCGACCCCCCAATCATTCCGCCACAGTCACACCCTCTCTCCTTCCTTCCTCGTCTGTCATCCTCGCCCCGACCTTTCAACATCTATTTTCACATTTCTCTCTCTCTGTCTGTCTGCCTGTCTCTTACTCTGTCTCTCTCTTTCTCTTTATCTCTCTCTCTTTATCACTTTATCTCTCCCTATATCTTTATCTCTCTCCTCTCTCTCTTTCTCTCTCTCTCTCTCTCTCTCTCTCTCTCTCTCTCTCTCTCTCTCTCTCTCTCTCTCTCTCTCTCTTTCTCTCACTCTCTCACTCTCTCCCCCTCTCTCTTTCTGCCTTGGTCGTCTTCTTTCTGGTTTTCTTTTCCACCTCTTGTTATTCCTCGCCTGTTTATTGTATTTGAATTTTGCTTTCATCATTCTACATCTCTATTTCTTCTGCTTTTATATGTAATTCAATTCTATCTAGTGCTTTCTCACCGAGTTCCTTCGTTCGGCGCAATTTTTGTGATTTTCATTTTATCATCTTTTATTTTTATTTTATTTTTCTTATCTCCGCTCTGCTTTGATTATTCCACTTTTATGAAAGATTTCGTTTAAAGATTCTATCTCTTCTGACATATGTATCATCTTTACATTTAATAGAATTTGTGTGTAGATTGTATACATGGGAGCATTGGACACACACACACACACACACACACACACACACACACACACACACACACACACACACACACAAACATATACATATCTTATTATTATTTATCATTATTTATATTTTTTTTTACAAATTACTAGTATTTATCGTTTTTTTATTTATCGTTATCTATTTATCTTATATATTTATTTATACAATTATTACTTTTTCGCATCCGACCTATTTAAAGACCAAAAGGACTTCTGTCAGCATGCCTTTCCTTTGTAATCCGTTGTAATATATATATATATATATATATATATATATATATATATATATATATATATACATACATATATATTCATATATATATATATACATATATATATATATATATATACACATATATATATATATATATACACACACATATATATGTATTATACACATATATATATATGTATATATATATGTATATATTTATATATATACACACACACATATATATATACATATATATATGTATATATATATATATGCATATATATACATATACATATATATGTATATATATATACATATATATATATATGTATATATATATATATATATATATATATATATATATATAATATGCACACGGACGCGCATCTCACCATGAAGGCACACTCTTCCGTAAATATACGCTCGCACGTATACGCTGGTACGCACTCTCTCCAACCTCACCCACATAGACATTATCCCGTACACACAGTTGCGTACACAGGCTCGCAGGCATTCAAACATAGAGCCATCGACTCCAGCAGTATGAAACACACACGTGAGTACAATGACGTGTACGCTGACACGTAATACACACCACGAGAGTGTACACATGTAAGTGTATCTGTACACAGCCGCTTACACTTTGGTACTTTCTTTTTGTGTTCTTCCTCACCTCCCTTCTTCTTTCCTCTTCCTCCTTCATTTTATTATGCTTCAATTTTACTTTCATCTTTCTTTTCATCTTTCATCTAATGTAATTTTTATATCTTTTTTCGAAATTCATTCCTTTTGGTATTTGCGAAGAAGCGTTTTCGTTATTACATATTTCTCTCCCAATATTATGTTTTGTTTCTTCTCCATACCCTCGCGTTCGTTCTCGTTTTTTAGTTTTTCTCATAGATTGGGATTATTTTTGTTTTGCTTTTATTCCATTTTTCTTCTTCCCGTTTTCTCTTTTTTTTTCTTTGGCTAAGAAAAATTGTTTCAGTCTTCAATTTGTCTTTTGAATGATCTTCATATGTTTTATTTTATTTATTTATTTGTGTATGTGTGTATGTGTGTATGTGCGTGTGTGTGTGTAGGATTCTCATTACCATTTTTGTTTTACTACATACAACAGCCCCCAATTTTTTTAATGGAAATTAATTGTGATATAGTTGTAATTCATATATACACATTGAACACGAAAACACACACACACACACACACACACACACACACACACACACACACACACACACACACACACACACAAAACACTGTCTTGGATCACGTGTTCAGCTCGTAATCGGTCAGCTGTTACCTGCTTGGATTAGAGTTCTGAACTCGTATATAGACCGACCTGTAGGCAGTGTTATGACCATCCGACGCACATATCCTGTCTCCTTGATTAAGAACAGTTATAAGAACTTTCGGGCTGTGAGTGGTGTCTTTAAGATTTTAAAGGGAATTGACAACATCAAAAGTGACAAAATTTTCACATTGAATGAGAATCAGACAAGAAACAATGGTCTCAAACTGTCCGGAAATAGATTAAATTTGGAAGTAGGTAGAAACAACTTTGCCAACCGTGTAGTTAATGAATGGAATAAACTTCCTGCACAGGTAGTGCAATGTAGTTCAGTTCGAAGCTTTAAGAATCATTTAGATAAATACCTAAGTAAGATGCTGTAATGATTATAATTTATCTTATATTATTTGTTTTTGTTTTGTTATCATTAGTCTGTTTGATTCTCATTTATTATTAGTTATATGTCAGTTTATTATTATTTACTACTTACCTGTTTGTTTATTATTTAACTATACTTATGCATTTATTTATGTATTTTATTTGTTATTTACATTATTATAGTTTTTATTTATTGTTTTATTATTAATATGATTTTTTTTTCGCATCCGACCTAGATATGGATCAAAAGGTCTCCTGTCAGCATGCTCCGCCTTTGTAATCCTTTGTAATCAATCTTGAGTCTACTGTATCTTTGTGCGTGCTCGTGAGTGCGTTTTTGTGCATTTGCTTATGTGTATGTGTGTGCGTGTGGGGTATATGGCCGGACCTGTGCTATTTTCCGTGTTGTTTTTTACTTCTTATTAAGGATACTCTACGATAGCCTCGATTCTTAGTAGAGTAGTTAATAAATCAATAGATGAAAGTATGTGTACTTACATACATATGTACGTGTGTGTATGTATGTATGTATGTACTACAGTATAGATTCCATGTCACCAGTACAGTTAGTTGACTGTGGATCGGAATCTCCCATATAACCACTGTGATTCATGTGGTACTGCAATCGGGAATACGTCTTTGCAAGGGTTGCAACGGTACTCACTGAATTTGTAACTTCAGAAAGCTGCGTTAGCAATCGAGTGCTTTGGTGACTGAGCTGTAGACAGTGATACGGTGTGTCAATCCACGCTTCGTTTGATCCGCGGTTAAGCACTGTTGAGCTTGGTCCGAGAGTGGAAGGGTGACCGCTTGCAGCGTCCGGTAGCCGCAGGCGTGTGTCAAATAGTGGTTTCAGGATTTACTTTTTAACTAAGGAATAACCCAAAATTTGTATTCATGTTTGTATGTGTGTGTGTATATATATATATATATATATATATATATATATATATATATATGTATGTATATATGTACAATATATATATATATATAAAGATAGATATACGTACTTATATATGTGTATATGTTTATATATATATATGTATGTATATATATATATATATATATATATTTATATATAATCTGTTTTCCCTAAAAAAGCGTAGACTCAGAGGTGACTTCTTACAGGTCTTTAAGATTCTAAAGGGAATTGACAACATCAAAAGTGACAAAATTTTCACACTGAATGAGAATCAGACAAGAAACAATGGTCTCAAACTGTCCGGAAATAGATTCAATTAGGAAGTGGGTAGAAACAACTTCGCCAACCGTGTAGTTAATGAATGGAATCAATTTCCTGGAGAGGCAGTGCAATGTAGTTCAGTTCGAAGCTTTAAGAATCGTTTAGATAAACACCTGAGCAAGATGCTGTAATGATTATCATATATTTTATATTATTTGTTTTTGTTTTGTTATCATTTGTCTGATTCTCATTTATTATTAGTTATATGTCAATTTATTATTATTTACTATTTACCTGTTTGTTTATTATTTAACTATACCTATGCATTTATTTATGTATTTTATTTGTTATTTACATTATTGTAGTTTTTATTTATTCATTTATTATTATTATGATTTTTTTTCTCGCATCTGACCTAGATATGAACCAAAAGGTCTCCTGTCGGCATGCTCCGCCTTTGTAATCCTTTGTGTGGTTGTGTGTGTCTGTGTGTGTGTGTGTGTGTGTGTGTGTGTGTGTGTGTGTGTGTGTGTCATTACAGTAAATATTTATGAGGAGGTCGATCCCATGGAAACGTTTGTTCTAAACGAGATGATTTCGTCCCATCCTTATGTGGATCGAAATGCAGGTTAGCTTTTATTGTGCAGCATTTCACACGATGAGGCGGTTAGCGAAATTTGTAAAGAAACAAAAAAAGATAATGAGAACAGAAGGAAATATCGAGACGATATGTGAAACTGAACTTGCCATCATATGTGATTCAGTGTCCATGTTTTCCTACATTGGCTGTCGTGAGCGGGATCGAACTCCGACTTCATGCAAAGTTATCAAGATTCGTGTTTCATTACGGTCACGATAGTCAAATTACTAATCACTATGTCACTGAACAATTATATGTGTGTGTACTACTACTACTACTACTACTACTACTAATAATAATAATAATAATAATGATAATAATAGTAATGATAATAGTAATAATCACTGATTGGTTTATCGAGTTAAGAGATATGGAGATCCACAGAGTATATACAATCTGTGTAAATTTTAGAACTAGTTTGAGTACATAATGTGCTAGGAGCTGTTGTCCCCACATATGGTGTGTTTGCTGTGACCACAGCGTGTGTGTGTGTGTGTGTGTGTGTGTGTGAGAGAGAGAGAGAGAGAGAGAATGGAAGTATAAGAGATATGCAGTTAGTGACAGGACTGATTCCGAGAAGAAGGTAGAGAGAGAGATAAGACATATATCCTTCACATTGAAAGACGCACGCGCGCACACCGAGTCCTACCAGTGTTTGTGTACTTGACTTGTATATCTGTGTTACAATGCAGGGCCAGAAAAGAAAAGGAAGAAGGCAAAGCCAAAGGTGGATCCAAGTCCTCGTAAAACCAAAGGGCTTTCATGTTTTATTTGTAACTTCCTCCTTCTTTTTCCCTCTCCGCTACCCATGAGAGCGGTCTAATTCTTTTTCTTTCTTTTTTTTTTTCTTCGCAGACATCCTGGCTCGGGCTGCCGGTCTCTTGAATACAACAGCAGCGCGGTCTCAGCAGACGCAGCAGAATGCCCACAACTCCACAATTCCTATCTCTTCTTCGACATTTCAAAATACCTCGAGCCAACAGAGTCTAACCTTTACTCAGAATCAGCAGACGGGAATAGCGCAAAATGTTCCTCCTCAGTCATATCCGGGTGCCATTCCTTCGGGTGGTGGCGGAGGAGGAGATGGGAGAAGTGGCGCTGTACCCTTGCCGCACCCACCAGGAACACATTTCTCCCAACAACACCAACAACCTTCCCAAACAACAACAACGCAGTCCACTGCGGCTACGCCTTCTTCAGGAGACCCGAGCGGCGGCACACTCTTCACGGGAGGCGGTTTCATACCGGGTAAGTAGTTCTGTGTCCTCAGTCCGGTCGTGGCTTTGACCACGGAATGCACGGTTAATACTTCCTCGAGGGTGAGGGCAAGCCAGCCTCGAGGGGGAAAGAAAGAAAGTCTCAAGGGGGCCAGCAGGACGCCTCGAGTGCTGGCCTAAAACTCAAATGTGGCTGTGCTCTGGAGGAGGACCACCATATGAGCCTCAGGAGCCGTGAGTCCAACGACTTGAGGAAATAGTATTTGTGGAATGACCTTACTTCATGCGCCATTGGGTCCCTTGTGAGGTTTCTGCCAGAAATTAGATGATTTAGCTCTTCTTTTGTTCTTCCAGGCCCTTTCTTTTCTTCTGAGAACCGCGGCTCTGCCCGTGAGATTATATGAATATACGAAACACTGTTATATATGTATGCATAAAACTATATGGCGTTGAAAGACGGTATGTATTTAACATATAGAAGCGTAGATAACTTTAGATTACATACGGTCATGTTAATCCTTTCACTACGTTGGCGCCTTTACATATTTTATTCTGGCTAATGGGAAGAAGAATCGAGACAAAATGGGCCCCAGATCGATCGAGACCCCATCTTGTCTCAGCGATGGGGGAATATTTGACTTGCAGCCGATGTATGGGTTCGAAAGACCATATATGTGTTTTTATGCTTATATATTTCTCTTTTAGGTAGTAAAATGACCTGATCTAAACCATTACGCACTGTAAAGGCCGGGGTCACATTGTCCGGCCCAGCTGCTGCGGCTTGTTGTTGGATATTATAGCAAAGCCTCCCTTATGAGTCATTAGACTCGAAAGGTTATATGAGAGTATTTAAATCAAGGGGAGATGGTGGTCGTTATATCAAGTCCTGTTTATTATTATTAACTGGTTTTATCAAGCTAAATGAACTTGCCCATAATTTTGCCGCATCCGGCGCCTCCACATAGTGTGACACTGAAAAAAATTAATGAACAGACTGTGTTCTGGTTGATGCCAGGCGATATTATTCAGCTGAGGGGAGCCTCAATGTGATGAAATTACATAGGCAGTATATTTGTGCTAATTAAAATCATAGTATACCTCTGCGTGCAGTGTAGCTAAGCATGCAGATCCATACATGCACAGATGCATACGACAACACACAAACACACACACACACACACACACGCACGCACACACACACACACACACACACACACACACACACACACACACACACACACACACACACACACACACATCCAAGACCCTACGAATATTGCTCTTTTTGTGTATGCTACACTTAGAGAAATACACACACACACACACACACACACACACACACACACACACACACACACACACAAATGTATATATATTTATATATATATATATATTTATATATATATATAATGTATATACATTTATATATATATAATGTATATATATATATATATATATATATATATATATATATGTGTGTGTGTGTGTGTTTTTATATTTTTTCCCTGTTGCATACCGGCCTTCTTATTTCTATATATTGTTGTCGAAAAACTTTTCTTTATTTCTTGGTATTCACGTGCGGATCTGATCCATTGGACTTGTACATGTTTCATACCCGAGGTGTTTACAACCTAAAGAGGCGCCACCACCATTCCTAGACGTAAACGCGTGAAAAATGGCAGAGGCACCATCGCGCTCCAGCCACATTGCATCTGAAGAGGCCAGGCACGTTTCCAAGAACTCCACCACTCTGGAAGGAGAGCTGCCCGAAGAGCCTTGCGTTCCTTCATTATGAACAGGATAATACGCAGCCCAAGACAAGGGGCCTCTCCTGTCTCCATGACTTTTGGTCGCTTACTCTCTCATGAGTGAGGAATGAGTACTTGTATGCACGCCAGTACCATGAACTACTTACATACACAGACACACACACATACACACACACACACACACACACACACATATATATATATATATATATATATATATATATATATATATATATATATATATATACAGTAGCGGCCAAAATATAAGGGTAAGTGAAAGCATATGTATTCAAATGCATATATTGAAATTAATACCCTACACAAGAACTTCATATTTTGTATACAATTAGATATACTTTATATCTATATTGCTTGGAAATTTGAAGCTTATGCAACTATACAAAGAAAGTTAGTAATTAATAAAGAAAAGAGTGTGTAATTTCTTGCGGTCAAAAGTTAAGGGTATCTTAGAAAGAAGGACTTTCTATGCTTTACAAGACTTTCAAATCAGAACCGCAACATAAAATTAGCGTTTAAAATATTGGAACCTCAAACTTGTAAACATGGCTGCTGATAAACGACGTCCGATGTTTTCTCAAGATAAACAGAGGATTGTTGATCTTCATAGCAGAGAGGATAGGAAGGTCTGTGAGTGTGGTGCAACGCATTGTAGCTCAATATAAATCAACAGGATCAATAATTTCACCACCTAAAACTGGTAGACCACGCAAAACCTCAGTTAAGCAGGACCGTCTTATGGTAAGGTTTTCACGGAAGGATAGATTCAAGAGCGCTGCAGAGATATCCCGTGAGTTAAATGCATCTTATGACTGCGATGTGTCACGTAAAACAGTGTCTCGGAGATTAGTAAGTGCTGGTTTGAATGCCCAAGTCCCTGCATCCAAACCATTGATATCCAAGAAGAACCAAAAAGCCCGCCTGAAGTTTTGTATTGAACATGTTGTCTTGACGGAAGATCAGTGGTCAAGCGTTTACTTCAGTGATGAATCTAAGTTTAATTTACTTGGTTCAGATGGCAGGAATTATGTCCGACGAACGACTGGCGAAAGATTGTCCGTTAAATGTGTGAAGAAAACTGTGAAACACGGCGGAGGAAGTGTGATGGTGTGGGGGATCATCTCTGCTGCTGGCACTGGCCCTCTTGTTCGCTTGCATGGGAAGATCAACGGAGAGGTGTATAAACAGATTCTTCGACAGCATGCCCTTCCATATTTGAGATCTTCAAGGGTTCAATGTCCCATATTCATGCAAGATAATGCTCCTTGCCACACTTGCAAGAAGGTCAAATCATTCTTTACTGAAGAAGAACTTTATGCGATGAACTGGCCTGCTCAAAGCCCGGATTTAAATCCAATAGAGAATGTTTGGAAAATAATTGGTGAACGGGCACAGCGAAAAAATCCAAAAAATCAAGATGAACTCTGGAAGTTCTTGGAATTTGAATGGAGCACTGTTACTCCATAATTTTGTAGGAAATTGATCAATTCATGTAGCAACAGGTGTCAGGAGGTGATTGACAATAAAGGATTGTTCACCAAATATTAATGTTATTGCTATTTATCTTTTAAAATAAGTTGAATTTCATTATTTTCTAAGCTACCCTTAACTTTTGACCGCAAGAAGTTACACACTCTTTTCTTTATTAATTACTAACTTTCTTTGTATGAGTTGCATAAGCTTCAAATTTTTAAGTAATATAGATATATTGTATATCTAATTGTATACAAAATATGAAGTTCTTGTGTGGGGTATTAATTTCAATATATGCATTTGAATACATATGCTTTCACTTACCCTTATATTTTGGCCGCTACTGTATATATATATACATACACACATACACACACACACGCACACACACACACACGCACACACACACACACACACACACACACACACACACACACGCACACACATATATATGTATATGTACATATGTGTGTGTATATATATATATATATATATATATATATATATGCATGAGAAATCACATAAACTCGTGATTCTAAATATGCGGAAAAACCACCAAGGTGGTTTTTATATATATATATATATATATATATATATATATATATATACATATATATATATATATATATATATATATATATATATATATATATATAATATATGGTTGATGCCCCATGCAATTTTCTTCAGTGCAAGGGCAGAGCAGATTTAGAACAAAATGAGGGTCTTGATCGATCGATGCCCCAGTTTGTCCAGTCTACTTCCTGAAGGGGTTATCACACTGGGCTATTGCCCCCCCCCCCCCACAGCCTATCTTTAATCTCCATATGAGTAACTAGAACATGACTTCGCTTACAGAAATTTAGACCTCTCTAAGAACGTTTCAACAATATGTCTAACATTAGTATATGTTTGCAATCTCCTTGTTCATCATTCAGTTTTGCTATATATGACGTAAAGATAATTTGCGTTTGGAGGTTTTGAAAAATAAAATATTATAACCGAAGTCGTTTTTACTCGAAATCTCAACAATATGCGCTGGTGAAGCCCGTGGAAGCTCAGTGTGATAATCCTTTGAGCTGAATAAGATCATGTAGCTCCAGTATGAACCCTGCATTCTAGAGGAGAGGTTTGAATGGCCTGGGCAAGTGGCAGCTACTTTTGACCGCCGACATCCAATCAGGGTCTTCGTTCTTACGAGGCAGACTCCAAGACGAACGCTGTGAAGTGGCATACTTTACACGTGTGTGTATTTCATCAGATGGTTTTCATCCGGTCTTTCCCAAAGACTCAGATTTAAAGGAGTCATGAGTCAGTGAACTCTCCACGACTGCAGGTGTGCCACTGAGATGAATAAAATCGCCTGGCGGCACGGAGGAGATGAAGCTTTTCAATTGAGAGCCCGTGTCTCGTCCAGATAACATCGTTTACCGCTGTAGGGGTGATCTTATAGAAGTATTCAACAAGGGTGATGCATACAGGGTCATCCTATTAAGACAGCAGGGCAGGATTCGCAGTAATGGATTTCAAGTGGACAAATTTAGATTAGGAAATAGGCAAGAACTGGGTTACCAATAGAGTGTTTAACGAATAGAATAGACTTAGTAGCCATGTATTGATTGTTTTAAGATAAGGTTAGATGATTTCATGGATGGGGATGAAAGGTGCTAATGGACATGGAGCTGCCTTGTGTAGGCCTTATGGTCTCTTGCAGTCTCCTCCATTCTTATGTTCTTATGACACAAGTTCTGAAACGCCTGTGATTCTAACCAAGCAAATGCGGCTTCCTTTGCTTCTTAGATTTTTTTTTTTTTTTTTTTATAAAATTTATTAATGCAATAGTATTTATCACATGCTGTTGGGTGACCGAGCGTCTCAGGATTTTTATGTACTGGAAGAGTGCTCCTCTATTAATTCCCATGATTTTTCACACTCATTTTCATCGTCCCCACTTGTGCTAGTTGGCACAGCAGTGGGCAAACATGACATATGTATAATATATGTATGTATATTTGTGTACGCATTTCTGTTTATTTATGTATGTGCATGTACGTATATGGTACAATGGAGAAAACCCCTGAACTTTTCTTTGAGAATATGAAGATATCTGTGTGTACATTTTCATATAAAGTCAGGGGGACAGTTTTGTACATATCTGATTCATATTCGGATTTGACATATATGATTATATTTGTATATTTAAGGCTTCACTGGCCAAAACAAGATCAGCTTCGTTCAAGGGAAGATACTTTGCGGACTTCTTTTCATCTTCTCTCTCTCTCTCTCTCTCTCTCGCTCGCTCGCTCTATCCTTTTCTTTTATTTCATAAGTTCAGCTCTACTCCTTTTATTTCTGTTGTTATCTTTTATTTGTTTTTTCATAATTGATATTTTTTCTTTTGAGGGATATATTATTTCGATATACCCTTGTTTTCAACTATACGATATTGTTCATTTGTTTCACATGTTCCTTTTATAATTCAGATTGTGATGCTCACACAGTCTTAGAAGTACTTATGTGGTTATGCTGCTATATTGACATTCTTTCTCGTCATATTTTTCGTCTTTTATTTCTTTTCCTCTTCCTTCTTCTCCAGCTCCTCATCCTCCTCATCCTCCACTCTCGCTTTCCTATTTGTCTTCCTTATATCTTCTTCATTTTTCTCTTTTATTTCTTCTCTTTTCCTCTCTCTTTCTTAGTTTGTTCTCCACTTCCCTCACTTCTGTTTTCTGCCTTTTCCTTCTTATGATTTCTCTTTACTTCCCTTCTTCTCTCCCCCCTCCTCTCCCCTCCCCTCCCCCTTCTTTTCCCTTTATTTTCCTTACTATTCTTTCATCTCCCCTCACTTCCCCTCTCCCCTCCTCTTCCCCTACCCCCTCTCCCAACCCTCTCCCTTTCCTTCTCCTCCCTTCTCCCCTTCCTTTTTCTCTCCTATTCACTTCTCTCCCTTCCCATCCTTCCCCCTCCCCTCTCCCCTCTCCCCTCTCCCCTCTCCTCTCCCCTCTCCCCTCTATTCCCGTCCCCTCCCTTGCCTTCCCCTCATTTGCAATCCTTGTGAAACCCGCCTGCTTCTGTCTCAGATTAACTATTTCTCCTTTTGATACAACTTTTTATACCCGTAACGTGGACCAGAATGCGATTGTGACTTATCAAACGTTCTACAGTTTTTAGTTTCGATTTAGTGTTCTTCGTTTGCGTAGAGTTCATTTTGTGTGCTCATGATCACACATTTGAGATGTAGACTTGAAATAGAGACATAGAAAGGAAGAGGAAAAAGAGAAATATGTGTAAAGAGATTAAAAGAAAGCAAGAAGAAAAAAAAACGAAATGTATACAGAGAGAGTGGAATGGGAGAAAGTTAAGAACATATGAATAAAAGAGGCTGCAAGAGACCATAAGGCGTACACAAGGCAGTTCCATCTCCTTTACAATCTCTAATCCCTATCCATAAAGTTATCTAATCTTCTCTTAAATCAACCAATTGTTTCAATTCGTTAACCACTGTGTTGATAAACCAGTTCTTGCCTATTTCCTTTATCTAAATTTGAGTCAGGTAGAAGGTGTCAAGAATAGCTGGTAAACACTGCTCTCCCTTAAATAGGTGGCAGATTACACCAAACATTTGTTTAATGTTATGAAAAATGTCAAAGTATTGCATCAAAACATAAGGCAAATTAAGACACACAGCAAAAATGTAGGGAGAGAGGGGAGACACAGAGAGTCAAAGTAAAATCAAAGAGAGGTAGAGAGAGACGAGGTGGTCAGGTCAGAGTCAGTCAGAGTCAAGGGAGACAGCGAGTCAGTCAGTCATAGAGAGAAAGATAGTGGTGATGAACCTACGCCAGGAGGCGCTGAGTAGCTGCGGCCCAAACTGCCACCTTTCCGCTATGCGCTTGGGTATTCGAGAAGAGTGCGGGATTCGAACCCACAACTAAGCGAATGCGAGACCAGCACGCTTACGATAAATCCACCAGCGCACATGGAAAGCTGAAGAAATATGGGAAGAATTTGAGCTATCGCTCTTCATAATAAAAACCAGCAAGAATTGGAGAGGAAGAACCAAAATTGGAACTACTCTTCATTGAACAGCCGAAGAAGAAAAGGAGTCGAGAGAGAGTTATGGGAGTAAAAAAGAACCAAGGAAAATCTTGGAATCATTGGAGTAGGAAAGGCAAGATATTACCCAAAACAGAAAGGGACCACACCCATGGTGACATGAGAAAACGAGAAGAAAAAAATATAGGGGAAAAATTGTGTATTTATTCATTAATTTATTTTTTCATTTATCTATTTATTTATTTATTTGTTTGTTTGTTTGTGTAATTATTTGAAAAAATGAAAGAAGGTCCATGTATTTGTATGAATGGCGGATATAGGACTGAGATTATCCAAAGAGAAGAGAGAGGTAGGAACCTTGTTGGTTCATCAGGCTTAAACTCAGTGAGTCAATGGCATGTTTTCGTGTTTTTTTATTCGGTTTTGTGCCAGGATTTTATTCAGCTCATCTTGTCGACAGTGTAAGAGTTGAAAATTTTAAATCCTGGTAAACCACGCCAGTACTATTTGTCTTTATATCAAGACCTTTCCCCCATATAAGGGGGGTAGCCAAGTCAAAAGGAATGTAACCCACTCCCACCCATTCCACACCACGGGCTCGAAGCCCGTGGGAGTGATACTGTACTCCCCCCCCAAAAAAAAAAAAAAAAATAATAATAATAACAATAATAATAATAAAAGAAACATTCCACTACCATACACCACCCTCCCCCACCCCCTTGCATCTTAGCTCCTTATGGATGACGGGTCATCCCTGTGTCCCGCCTACTGCCTTGGGTCAGAAGCAATGTAGTAAGACAGTTTTGTACAACTGGGTTTCATAGATGAAAGCTAAAAATCTGCGGTTTTATTCAGCTCAGGGTCGACCCAGGCGTTGGATGGGACAAGTCGAAAAGAATCGTCTGAGGTCTTCCAGAACTAAATCCACGTGTGACATATAGAGGGTTAGCGGCCCCCGCTGACCGGAAGATCGCTATCTGCATTAGGGTTAAGGTTCGGACGCTTCCAGGTGGCGTCTTGCGCTAATCAAGGCGGATTACTCGTTTGTAGTGAGCAGACGTATGTCAGAAGTCTCACTCATGGGCTTAATCTCATACGTAGACAGGCTTAGAGACCTTAACTTACTCTCTATGAAAAGACGTTGAGAGCAGGGTGATCTGATAGGGGTATTCAAATGGGTCAAGGACTTAACAAGGGTAACGCAGGCAAGATCATCATAATAAGACAGTAGGGCAGGACTCGTGATAATGGATTTAGATTGAGCAAATTTAAGTTTTAAGAAGGAAATAAGCAAGAACTGGTGTATCATCAGTGGTTAACGAATGGAATAGACTTATTAACGATGTAGTGAGTGCTGAAACAATCGGTTATTTTAAGAAATGGTTAGATGATTTTAAGAATAGGGATGAAAAGTAGTAAGGGACATGGAACTGCCTAGTGTAGGCCTTATGATTTCTTTAATTTTCTTCCATTTTTCTGTTCTTATATAGTACAGTAGCATATTTCACAGATCTATGACCTGGCTCTCACCAGACAACCTTGTTCAGATAAGGGAACTTGAGATAATGAGTTCGTGATTTACCTCGAGTTTGTTCCTCAGGTGGGGAAAGAAATGTGTCTGGTGTGAACCACCAGGGCAAAGCTTTGTAAAATTTGCTATCATGTCGAAAGGATTAAACTACTTTTTAAGCCACCCAACAGCTCATTTTCGCAGCATGTACACTTCTCAACCCATCAGTGGAGTATACACCATGTCCGCCTTCACACTTCTCCATCAGTCCTAGGGATCATCCAAAGCGGACTTTGGGTCTGGCTGTACTGTTTACAATATAAGTAGGATTTATAGATATTCCTCGAGTTACGAGCGAGTTAACGTTCCGAACGGCCGCTCGTAACTCAAAATGTTCGTAAATCGTTATTCAACATAATAGGGGCACTTAAATCTACATATATAAGTATTATAAAAAGCAAGTACATGTTTTCGTATCCTAAAACACATTGTTAAAGATACATAAAACAAAAATGAATTGTAATGATAATTATAATAATAATGATAATAATAATAATGATAATTTAATGTTGGTTTTCTTTCTTTGAAACTGGTAAAGTAAGTTTGTGGTAATAGATGGCTTGCGGTCCTCTTCGTTCGTATGTTCGTAAATCGAATGTTCGTTAGTAGAGGAACGTCTGTATTAGGCACAGCCACAACCTTTGTGATTGCCTCCTCGGGTTTGTACGTTCCAGGTCATCCCACTCAGTCTGGGCTTTATGCTTAGAGGTAATAAGGTTGGTAATAATTGTCGCGAACTTTTAATTTCTCAGATTAGCCGACAGATCAATGCCTATGAGAATAATCGGGATAGTGACGAGTCAGCTTACATGCGTGATTGATTGAACTTAGTCGTGAGTGACAAGTGAGACCACATTATTTTTATGGAGTATGTTTGGCGGTCGCTTTGGTTTAACGTCGCGAAACTCCTCCTAATCAGGAGGCTAGGACGGTGTCCTTCACAAGGGACCGTGTGGCGTGGAATCTAATAAGCACCCATGGTTAATTCGCCGGCAGCAGGTTTCGAAACGCCATCACCTCGACCTTCGTTGCAATTATTAATAATCAATAGTAACGTGTTCGAGATGAAATATTTAGAAGAATGGTCGGGGTCATGAGGAGTGAGAAATATGGAAGTGAGGAGATCGGAGGTGGAAAGTGAGCTTATTAATAGTGATGATTATAATTATGTTAACGACGGGGAAAGATGCCAATAGAGTACAGAATTGGCATTGTTGCTCTTTTAACTTGATTGATTAAAAGTGACCTATGTCTGACGTACGAGTATACGCGCGCTCTCCAATCAAGTATCAATAGCGTAACATAAGGTTTCATATCCTCGGTTACACAATTAATGTTATGTCTCTTGTGTTTTATCAAACTTATATATATATATATATATATATATATCTATATATATATATATATATATGTATATATATATATATATATATATATATATATATATATATATATGTATATGTATATATTTTTTTTTGTAGACACTTAAAACATACGAACTTAAGAACGAAGGAGACTGCATGAGACCATAAAGCCTACACTAGGCAGTTCCATGATATTTGTCTTGTTGATGTGTATTGTTCATATGGGGTGTGTGGCTATACATGACACGAGTATGCATACATATACAGTGTACATATGCTGTTTGTGTATATGTATTTATGTATATATATATATATATATATATATATATATATACACAAGAAAAATATGGGATCAGATTCTCTTGTATACAAGTAGCATACAAGACAGCATTCTGACAGTTGATAATCTTCTTATTTGTATTTTCAAGGTTTCTAACAATGATCCGGTCGTCCGGTCGTTCGGCTTGTGAGAGACCTTGAAAATACAAATAAGATTATCAACTGTCAGAACGCTGTCGATTTCAATACCACTGGAAGTTAGTGACATAGTTTGGGAAGGTGTGCGAAAGATGGAAGCTGGAGATAAATGTGGGTAAAAGTAAGGTGATGAGATGTACAAAGGGAGAAACTGGCAGCAGACTGGAAGTGAGTATTAAGGGAAAGAGACTGAAGAAAGTGGATAGTTGTAGATATTTGGGTACGAATGTGACAGGAAAGGGAGGAGTGGGGGTGGAGGTAGAATGTAGATTGAGAGAAGCGAGTATGCCTTGGGGGATTAAAAAGTGTAATGAGAAATAGACATTTGGGAATGAATGCTAAGAGGAGATTGTATGAAAGAGTGATTGTACCGACAGCACTACGGGGCAGAAACATGGAACCTAAGGAGGAAGAGAGAGGGAGTTTGAATGTGTTTGAGATGAGGTGCCTGAGAAGTATGATAGAGGTTACTAGGCTGGATAGGGTGAGAAATGAGGAGGTGAGGAGGAGAACAGGGGTGGAGAGGGAGTTGAGAGATAGGGTTGATGAAAGAGTATTGAGGTGGTTTGGACACATGGAAAGAATGAGTGAGGAAAGACTAGTAAAAGAGATGTGGAAGGCAGAGATGGAAGGAGTGAACATGAGGGGGCGACCTAGGGTGAGATGGATGGATGGGGTAAAAGGGGCATTGGGAAAGAGGGGAATATATGTTGAGGAAGGACGGGAGGGAACAGAAGATAGGGGTGAATGGAGAATGGTTGTGTATGGATGATGCTGTGATACATGAGGGGGAGTGGGTGAGGGAGTATGTATGAGAAATAAATTGATGCAGCCTGAAAGGATTTCTCCCAATCTTCTCCTTTTCTGCATGAGGGGACGGAGAGGTCGCCGATTAATGAAGTGGCCTTTCTGTGGATGTGCTGTGTCTTGCGACACTGCTTCTGACCCAGGGCAGTGGACAAGATGCAGGGATGACCCGTCATCCAGTAGGGGCCAAGATAAGAGGGTAGTGGAGTATGTAGGGGATGGAATGGGTGGGATTGGTTTTTATGCCTTTGTTTTTTGGCCATCTCCCGTGTAAGGGAGGAAAAAACCTTTGATATATGTATATATATATATATATATATATATATATATATATATATATATATATATATATATATATAATGTATATATAGATGCGTGCACGTATGTACACTATATTTTTTCACATGATCTATATCTGCGTTTTACCTAGATTTTCCCTCCTTATGAATCCATTTTTTTCCCTCGCAGAGCTCCTTAATGCCTTCATCTCCATGTAGGTCCTCCTTGAGATTTGGTTCTCGTCCTCCTCCTCCTCCTCCTCCTCCTCCTCCTCCTCGTCCCTCTTTCATGCCATTGTTTTTCTTCCATAATCATTTACTGTTTAAATATGTCTTCGGGCCCATTTTTCTCTCCGCTTAATCGAAGATGATGCAGTTTCCGTGTCCTTTCCTCTCATCGCGATTTCTCCGTGTCCTTCTCGTGTTTCTTATTCTGTGTTTAATTCCCTGTTCTTCCTCATCATTCATCAATTCTTTTCCATTTAGTATTTATATATTTATTCACTTTCGCATTTTATTGTATTGCTTATTTGATATCTTGATATTTGTATCATTGTGTCATGCTTGAGTTTTTCACTCCTATTTCTTTTCTATAACTTTATTACTATTTGTCACTTATCATGATTTAGTCTTTTATAATGTCCCCCTCTTCTGAGAATCATTCTTCCCTCCTCCCCATCTATCTTGGTTCCATCCTATAGAGTGGTTGACGAATGGAATAGACTTAGTAACCATGTAGTGACCACGGAAACAGTTGGTTGTTTTAAGAGAAGGTTAGATAACTTTATGGATGGGGATGATAGGTTGTAATGGACAAGTGACTGCCTAGTGTAGGTCTTATGGTCTCTTGCAGTCTCCTTCATTCTTATGTTCTTGATGTCCTCTTTTCCCTACCCTTTGTCTTGTTTTGATTCCTCTTGCCATTCTTACTCGTTTTAATCTTCCTTCACCAGCCCAATACCCTCCTCTTATCCCTCTTCATCAACGCCGTCATCGTTGTGAGGAGCCATCTCCATGCCCATGTCACGTGATTTGGAGTGATGGCGTCAGGTGATGCCACGGGCTTGATGTTATAAAGACGAAAAATATTTTTGTTTCACGTCTTTGGTGTGAACAGTCGATGTGACGAATGAGGTCACGTGACATAACGATGATACATAAAATTACATCTGATATGTCATAAGAACATAAGAATGGAAGAGACTGCAAGAGAACATAAGTCCTACATTAGTCAGTTCCATGTCTCTTACCACCTGTCATACCTATCCATAAAGTTACCTAATCTTCTTTTAAAATAAACAATTGTGTCAGCGTTCACTACATGATTACTGAGTCTATTCCATTTGTTAACCACTCTATTGGTCAACCACTTCTTCCCTATTTCCTTCTTAAACTTAAATTTGTCCAATTTAAATCTATTACTACGAGTCCTGCCCTATTGTCTTAACATGATCACCTTGCCTTCATCACCGTTGTTAAAGTTCTTGACTCACTTAAACATCTGTATCAGATCACGCCTTACCTCTTCTTCTTTCCAGGGAGTGTAAGTTAATGTGCCCAAGCCTACGTTCTCGTTCAAATCCCGTCGTCCACGGGCGACCACTTGGTCTAGATGCCCAAGCATACAGGGTAAAAGTACCAGCTTCGACTGAAGCTAAGCGCTTCCCAGTGTAAACTCTCCCAACATCATTACATCATCTTGCATCCTTAGTACCCCTGCCTCTTCGCCTTTCCAGAGAATGTAAGTTAACGTGTCCTAAGCCTGTGTTCGTATGCCAAAGGGCGTGGCAGACGCTCTGAGTGGCGCAGTGGTGA
>NC_134789.1:32767245-32774745 GCF_046742065.1 Oratosquilla oratoria
TACCGTTCAGGGGGCGTTAAGACAACTGTGCAGTATGTTCGAGCCCTGCACACGACGGCCATAAAAAATATCTGATTGTTGTCGCTGTCCACTGGCGAATTTCTCATGTAATTACAATGGCGAAGCGTGAAAGGGACTTCTTCCAGTCTTTACCCACTCGTACGGATGGACTTGGGTCTTGGGTGAAAAAGGAAATGGGGTCGTTGAGAGTGATCTTTCCTAATCTCTGGAACCAGCATAGCTCCGAGTTCCGAGACTTTTAAGTCTCAGTAGTCGAGAGGGTTAAAGCTCTGCACAGTTGTCTTAACGGTCCCTGAGCAGTAGGTTCGAGTCCTGCACGCGACGGCCATAAAAATTATCTGATATATATATATATATATATATAGTGTGTGTGTGTGTGTATGCGCGCGTATGTATTTGCAATGTATATAATTCATGTGTGGCAAGGAGATAGAGAAGTAGGCAGTCTGTTAGACAGGGCAGATGAAAGGGTGTGAATGTTAAAATAATTTGGTTTCATATATATATATATATATATATAATTTGGTTTCGTATATATATATATATATATATATATATATATATATATAGATATAGATAGATAGATATATCGATAGATAAAATCCTAGTTTCCAATCGATCGTGCCCTACACTAATTACCAATATCTTGTTGATAAACTTCCTTTTGACCTTTCCATTGGTTTCCCATATTCGAATAAGATTGTCAGGCAGTAGCCAGATTAAATACAAAATTCGAATGTAAACGACGAAATGTTAACTTTATTTTGACGTTAGTTAAACTATTTGACTTATTTACCCAGTTTCCTGTTAACTCTAGGGTCATGGCAGTTCATATGGAGTGGAGTAAGATCCACCCATCTCCCCACCTTATCCCTTCTCCACTCGGACAATTAGACATGTAACCCTAACAGTTCCACTACCACCAGCAGCTCAGGCTTCTGCCTCCCATAAATGAATGAAATTGTTTAGTCGCCAAAACACATTCACACATCCGACTCTGTCTATGTACACACGAAATAATCCATCCAATATCCCAACCTGCCTCAGCTGGAGCGTATGCACTTATATCAGAGTAGTGTAACAGTTTTATTGTTGATGGGTCCATTTGTAACCGAGCTTTTTTAACTTGGTCAATCACCGCAGGTACATCTCAACGAGAATTCTCAAAAGCAATTTATCTTTCTCGAATCGTTTAACAATATATTGGCTGAACCGCCGAGTTGTTATTGTCACTGAAATGAAGGTAAACAAATTGTATAGTTTTTTGAAGGTCAGGGTTCATACCGCAAAGAGTAAGTTGCAGCGGAATCTCTCTCTCTCTCTCTCTCTCTCTCTCTCTCTCTCTTTGTGTGTCAGTATGTCTGTGTCGCTCGCTTTCTCTGTCTCTTTCTATATCTGTCTGGCAGTGTTTTTTTCTCTTTATCATTCTGTCGATGTGTATGTATCTGTTTCTATCTGTATCCATCTATCAATGGATAGGTATTTATGTATATGTGTGTATATATATGTATATGTATATATATGTGTATATATATATATATATATATATATATATATATAAATATATTATCATTCTTTGTACCCTGATGATGTCTTAGATAGACGAAAACGTTCGGTATTCATTTATTTTCCAAGTGCTTGCTGTATGTATTGTTATCACGTGTGTTTAGTGATTTGTTTTGCATATATATATATATGTATATATATATATATAGATATATATATATATATGCAAGGTAACCACTTAAGAAAATAAACAAACTGATCAGAGCGCTTTCGTATATTACATCTTCAGTGTAAATTACAAAGAAAGGAATTTAATTGAAAGTTGCCTGATTAAAATCACAAATGATAATAACTTTAACCTTAACTTAGGATTGTACAAAATTGATAATTATATTTGCAAAGAAATAGCCAATAATTACAAAATGTAAGAATGCTGGACGTGTGACCCACGCCCGGACAATTCGTCCACAACCTTTCCTAGTGAGTTCCTTATACTATTGTCCTACTATATTATGTTTGCTGTACCCTCTTTCTTTGTAATTTACACTGAAGATGTAATATACGAAAGCGCTCTGATCCGTTTGTTTATTTTCTTAAGTGGTTACCTTGCATTTATAAAACACACGTTCCTAGTGTTCTTATTGCATATATATATATATATATATATATATATATATATATTGAAAAAAAAACGCAAGAAGGGACGAAGAGAGAGGATGAGTGTGAAAGAGTGTTTCAGGCGGTGGACAGGTATGCAACATTTTTCCTTCGGCATTGTGTCAGCTTCATGTTTTGTATATGATGTACCTTGTATACCTTGCATGGTTTCTTATGTTATAATGGTGATATGATCTGTATACCAATTAATTTATTTAGTTAAATCCATTTTCCATTTATTATAGTTTGGGTATTTTCTTGTAGGGGCACGAAATAACAGAGCATGTTTAAAAAACGAAAGAAGCTGTTATAAAAAAAAAAAATGAGCGAATACATAAGGAACCTCTGTGAGAATAAACAGGTTATTGGGAGCCATATCTATTTTGGCTTTCTCAACAGATTCTATCTTTTCAAGATAGTCTTTTTGTTTTATACTTTTCCAAACCTTACGGAAATCCGTCCACCAAACACGTAGGAGCATGTATTTTTCATTATGTAGTCTTAGTCCCAAAATATAAAGTCGATTATTTTGAATGTTAGATATAGTCTGCTAGGTTGGAGTGTTGTATTGATGAGCATCCTGAAAGGTAGAAGAGTGTGTGACGTGCTTAAAGGTACTGTAAGTCCTTTGTTTAGTATGCGCATCGGAAGGTAGACAAGTAGAGAGGTAGAGATTCGAAACTTGAGTGTTTGCTTTTCGATGAAGAATACAGTAGTGGGCAGACTGAGTGAGTCGGGATAGTGCCACTGAGTTCTAGAGGAATACCGTATTTACCAGCGTATAATACGCGCTTTTTTTTTAATACATGTAAAAAAAAATCCCCTGCATCTGTCACAGTACTGAATTTCATGCATAGAAAACCACTTTCAAATGTCTTCCAATAAATGTATGATGAAACTTTTTTTTTCTTAATTACAAAATATCTTTGTAAAATAGGGGTGTGTCTTATACGAGGGTGCGTCATATACGCCAGGAAATACAGTACATGTTGAGCACAAGTGTGAGAGGAACATATATAAAAGCCAAGTCCTAGAGAAATACGCATACAGGGTGTCAAAGGAATGTACAATGGCACTGAGTGCCATAGAAATAGATGCAGGGGGTTGAGGCTGTGACAGGAAGTACAAATAGAGGTGTGTGTCAAAGGAATATGTATAGAGTGCAGAGTGCTTTAGGAATATGTGTAGAGGTTGAATGTCAGGAATACGAATACAGGAATACATGTAGAAGAGCAGTGTCACGGATGAGCAGGAACAGTCTCGGAGACCGAGGTTTTAAGAAGAGAGTAAGAGTTAGTGCCAAATCGAAATCGGTCAGGAAGTCAGGAATAGACTCGGAACTAGACCCATGTCTTCTTCTTTCACCTTCCTTAACATGTCATAATCTCATCTCTCTGTCTCTCTCTCTCTTTATATACATATATATATATATATATATATATATATATATATATATATATATATATATATATATATATTTAACAGCCACAATGCACTTTAATTCTAAGCCATCAGTGGAGGCCGACATGCAGAAATTGAAATGCGGTACTGCCACGGACTCGAACCCAGCAACCACATGACAAGTGCCGTAGTAACTTACCAACTAGACTATCAAGAGAGAATTGTGGTTGTTAATATTATATATATATATATATATATATATATATATATATAAAAATATATATAAAAATATATATACATATATATATATATATAGTCAAGTTTAGTTGGTCGAAACTATTTACTACCTCAACTGAAGTAAGCTATTGTCAGACAGGATGAAGGGGAAAGTGCCACTTGGGATGAAGAAAATTACAGTTCCTGGCTAAGGTGGTAACGAGAGAGTGGAAATGACCAAGAGTCCAACTGTCCGAAAAAGGGTAGATGAGATTCCCTTCGAGATGACTAAAATTGCCTGGCGAGGACTAGAATTCTGTATTGAATGGAAGGCATGACTCGTGACTTAATTTGTTCTTATTGTTCATTGTACTTATACATTACCTTTTTACACATTGTACTTTATTTTACTCCTAAGTACATTACAGTGCTTTGTGGGCTTTTAAGGTTTTTATTTCCCTCACTTTCTCTATTTCTCTCTCTCCACATGTACACACAGACACGCGTTCGCCCACACGTATATTTTACACACACACACACACACACACACACACACACAATTTATATATATATATATATACATATATATATATATATATATATATATATATTCTGATATGTATAGCAGGTGCCGTGATACTGCCTCTTAATTATAAGGAATATCCATCGTGAAAAGGAATTGCGTCTATTTATTGATCATTGATTAATTATTACTGAAGACAGGTGAAGAATTTGAAAGAATACTTAGATTTAGATGGTCTAAGATGAAGTCTAGCAGAGAAAGGAGGATATAAAATATGTTTAACACAATAGTAGTGATGGCAAGGCGAAGTTGAAATGGCGCGATACCCGAGGTGATTCTTGTGTCTACTGGGAAAAGTACTGAAAATGTTTGTTTGGAATGGTATTTACTTCCTCCCCAGGCACAAGCTTAAGAAATACTTGTCATCTGTCTTTTAGTCCAGTAAAGTCATAGCAATGGAGATGTCGAAGAGAAATCGGATTGGAGGATTGGCAACAGTGTGTGCGAGGTGCGAGGAGGTCATTAGCTGACGAGGAGCAGAGTTGAAGAACATTGGTGGAGGTGTGAAAAGTGGGCGGAGCTAACGCCTCTGAGGTGTGAAAAGTGGGCGGAGCTAACGCCTCTCGGCGTGGATCATCACTTCCGGAGACGGGAGGAGTATCGCTGGGTCGGTCTCTGTGACCGCGATATTTTTTTTTTTTCTCCAGTCAGGCAAATGGTCGCCACACGGATTGTTTCCTCTCCTGTGGGAATCTTTCACATTAAGAGAACTCCAGTGTCCAGGAGGAAACGCCTGGAAATCAGTAAAATCACGGATCGTACGAACATTTTCTAATATTGTAACAAATATTTAAAATTATTTTTCTTTCCGCATTTAGGATATTTCTATCATTTTATATTCCTAATAGAGAGAACTCTGTGCGTCAACCCCACAAATCTGCTGGCATCATTTGCTGATTTTCTTCAGGCTAATGTACATGATTTTGTTTTACTGAGGGGCAGATGTGGCCTCACTCTACCTGTACAGTACAAACACACTTTCTGAACATGCACCTTTACCCTGTAACTTTCAATTTTACCCTTACCCAAATTGAGTGCATATATATGTATGTGTGTGCGTGTATATATATATATATATATATATATATATAATATATATATATATATATATATACGTGTGTGTGTATTCCGCTTGAGGATCACAGCAAGTGATCGAAATATACGGAAATCGTTATTTCCTTTTTTTAAATCCAATCAACAGTGGGTTTTTAGTGCATATATATATACATATATATATATATATATATATATATGTATGTAAATATGTATATATATATATGTATATACATGCGTGTGTGTGTGCGTGTATATATATATATATATATATATATATATATATATATATATTATGTGTGTGTGTGTGTGTGTGTGTAAGCCGAAAATTAAAGTTGTAGGATGCTAGTTAGGAGGCCGAGAGTGGTCATTTGTCTTTGGAATAGGATGAATGTAGGCATATTTTCAATATAAACGGTTGGAGCAAATTGATAGAAGTAGAACAGTTTGGCTAGGCAAGGTGTCACCATAGAAGTTTTTATTGAAGAATAACGCTGGAATCGTGCGAAGTAGACGGATAGATGAATATGTGATTTTTATTATTATTTTCTTTTTAGGGTGGAGGGGGAGTAGGGAGGTTTGTTAGTCATGTGAGAGATTACATGAACAAATAGACACTTCTTATAGATATGAAATATTATTTTGCTTGCTGGAGGATAGGTTTTACGTGATTTTGGCAAATGTAATTTTTCTTCTAGTTCCTTTTTCTTTTTAAGTTTGAAGGAGACAGTACCAGTTGTGAGCCTTTTCACTGTCTCTGACAGTATAGAAACAGATTTTATTCAATAAAGTTATAAAAATTTGTTGAATAAAAATTTTCACACTATCAAAGTGCCATTTGTGAATTTTGTCGCTGTCTTTGATAGCATGAAAAAAATTTATTCGTCAAGGTACCATGTTGAAGAAAATTTGTTCTCATACTATCAAAAACAAAACTCACATATGGTACTGGATTAGAAAGTGTGTAGGAAATGTTTGTTAACATACCTGAGATGATTCCCCTCGTAATATATTCTACAATCACTGAAGAGTCACAAGAATGAAAGCAGTAATAATTCAACAGAAAATCAATGAATTACTGCTTCATAATTAATCCTTAATAAGGAAATTGTCAAGAACTGGTTTACAAATAGGCGTGGGGTTATGGCCTGTATGTATGTATGTATGTGTGTGTGTGTGTGTGTGTGTGTGTGTGTGTGTGTGTGTTTACACTCTTCTATAGCTTACTTATCCATCGTCAGTAAGGTATATACCCTCGACAATCATAAATATAGGAATGACCCGTTTTCTTGCCTTTATGTAAATAGAATATTCAATAACAATATAATGTGGTACATCTTCCTCATGTACATCCACCCACTTTAAGGATTATCATGTTTCCCCCTCGTCTGATAATTTGTTTTCCACCCAGCTCACCTCAAATTCCTCCTAGTAACATAATTTTGTTTGTATTCTACCTCATTTGCTAATTCTACTACTTAAAAATACTCCTTGACAAAGCCAAATATTGTTATTATAGTTCATCAAGATCAGTATTCGTCATAATGGTCTCTGCTCCTCTTCTTTATCAAGTTTCTCTCGAACTTCAGTGGAAAAAAATTTACAAGGAGATCTTTTATTACGAAATTGCTGTGACTTTCAACATTACCTGCCTGAGGGAGAACTTGTCCAAATGCACACATACTTATACGTACATATACATATATATATATATATATGTATATATATATATGTGTGTGTGTGTGTGTGTGTGTGTGTGTTTGTAAGAGAGAAAGAGAGAGCAAAAATGCAAATTCAGATATATGTGTGTGCTTATGTATAGTCTGATTATAGACTACTAATATTTTAGACTGTCAATACTTCAAAGAATTTTGTGACCACCCTAGACCCCCCTATAGACCAGAGGTACGTAGCATATTTTCACGATTGGAGACTAACCTTCACCCAAAGAAGAATGTTGATAACTTTCACCGGCCGTAATTACTACTATCCTCCTTAAATGTCTTCTTACCCTCCTCTATGACTCCACCAAGAATAGAAACGTTGGTTATGGACGATTAGAC
>NC_134789.1:32779745-32787245 GCF_046742065.1 Oratosquilla oratoria
TGTCCTTCCTCGTTTTCTCAATGTTTCCTCTTTTTCATTATCTCGTTCTCACCCATTTCATCGACTTTTTCATTTTCACCTCATCTTACTTGCAACCGCTTTTCAAACTCATCCTCTTCGTTATCTTAGATTTCATTTTCGTCTCCTGACTTTCTCATCCATGTTTTTCGTAACTCTTTTACTTTCCTCTCCGCCTTCTTTTTCTTCCTCTCTCTCTCTCTTTTAGTCTCCTATTCGTTCTTCTCTTTTTCATTTCGTTCTCTGATGTTTGTCTCAGCTCTTTGGCACCATCTTGGAGGACTCCTTTTTCTTTCTCTCCTTCTTCCTTAGTCTTCTGTTCTTCCTTCATTCTTTGCATTCTTCTCATAATTTTTTATTTTATTTATTTTATTATTATTATTATTACTATTATTATTTTATTATTGTTATTATTATTATCATTATTATTATTCTTTATTTATTTATTTTATTTTATTTTATTTTATTTGTCTATATATATATTTTTTATTAGTGGTTGTCTTTGCTCCTTGGCGCCATATCTTTGGCCCTTTTGAGTACCACCTCCAGTTGGTACTCTCCCTCGTTCTGGTTTTCTCCAGGTTCTCTCTCCGAGGTACCCAACCCACTCGGGAGCGAAGGAGATAATATCTTCTTTCTCTTTCAACTCCTCGCTCTTTTTTCTTTTTCTTTTATTTCCTATTTCCTCTTTTATTCTTTATTTTCCTTCATTCAGTTCTACTCCTACTCCCTCTCCTCTTTCGTTTTCTTACTCAAGTCCTCACCATCACCATTTTCCAGATTCTCATCGTCCTCATACTCCTCCTCTACGTCCACCTCTTGTCTCCTCGTCCTCCACCTCCTCTACCTCCTTTTCCTCCTCCTCCTCTTTCTCGCCCTCCACCTCCACCTATTCCTCGTCTTCCTCCTATTCTGCACCCCTGTTTGCCCTCATCGTCACCCTCCTCACCTCTGCCTCTCTCCTACTCGTCCTCTTCCCTGTCCTCCTCCTCCTTCTCCTCCTTCTCCTCCTTCTTCCCCTTCTTCCCCCTCCTCCTCGTCACCCACCTCCTTCATCTCATCGTCATCATCATTATCATCATCATCATCATCATCATCATCATCATCATCCCCACTTTACTTCCCCATTTGGTCCTCCCTGTGCCCCTCTTCCTCCTTTGCCTCCTCTTCCTCGTCTTCACCCTCAACCTTATTCTCTTCGCCTCCCTCCTGTTCCTCCAACTACATATCCTTCATTCTTTCGCCTTCCTCCTCCTCGTCCTCCTCTGCCTCCGCATCCTCCTCCTCATCTTTCCTCATCGCCGTCTTCCTTCCCAACTTACTTCTCGTCCTCATTTTCCTACTCTTCCTCCTCCCCTTCCTCCTCTTCCCCTTCCTCCTCCTCCTCCACTTTCTCCCCTATTCATCTTTATTCTCCCTCCCTTCCTCTCCCTCCATCCCTCACTCCTCCTCTTCTTCCTCCTCCTTTTCATCCTCTTCGTCTCAAACTCTTCCTAGTCTTTCATTTCCTCATTAGCCGATCTTTCTCATTTTATCAGTTATTTTCTTTATGTTCTTCCCTTTTCCCTCTTGATCCTTACAGTATCCTCTTATTCTCCTTCCACTATAATTCTCATCATCCTTTCTTTTATTACATCTTCTCGCTCGTTTGTCCGTCTCTCCCCCTTCCACTTTAGTCAATATCATCATCATCCTTCTCTTTGTCTTCTTCTTCTTGCCTCCTTGTTCCACGGCCCCGTGTTTGTGAGTCTGTGCCCTCACCCCTCCCTCCTCCTCCTCCTCCTCCTCCTCCTCCTCCTCCTCCTCCTCCTCCTCCTCCTCCTCCTCGTTCCCCACTGACCCGTCCTCTTTCTCTTCCTGATGATATTTTATCTCCACCTCCACCACTT
This sequence comes from Oratosquilla oratoria, assembly GCF_046742065.1. NCBI lineage: Eukaryota > Metazoa > Arthropoda > Malacostraca > Stomatopoda > Squillidae > Oratosquilla > Oratosquilla oratoria. Next base: position 32,781,653 of record NC_134789.1, read on the forward strand.
TCTCGTCTTCCTCCACCTCCACCACTTTTTCTTCTTCTTCTTCTTCTTCCACCTCTTCGCTTTTCTTTCTTTTGTTCCTTCCTTCCCCTCTGCTACGACTTTCTCCTCCCGTCTTCATCATGATATCTTCTATATAATTTTTTTCTGTTCCTCATTTCCTCATCCTCCTCACCCGTCCTCCCGCTACTCTTCCCCCTCCTCCTCCATGTCCTCCTACTGTTGCTGGTCCTCCCTCCCTCCCTCCCTCCCTCCCTCCCTCCCTCCCTCCCTCCCTCCCTCCACTTGTTTCGTCTGTTAGTCGCACTTCCCTTTCCTCTGGTCCCATCCCGTACATCAATAGTTTTGCCGAAAGAGTCTTAGACTCGTGTGGATTTCCTTCGCGTTTTCTTCTTCTATTTCTTCTTTTTCTTCTTCTTCTTCTTCTTCTTCTTCTTCTTCTTGTCTTTGAGATTTGCTCTCCGTTTGCGCTTTCATGCATCTTCTTTTTCTCACCCACTCTCTCTCCCACTCTCCCTCTCTCTCTCTCTCTCTCTCTCTCTCTCTCTCTCTCTCTCTCTCTCTCTCTCTCTCTCTCTCTCTCTCTCTCTCTCTCTCTTTCCCCCCTCCACACCTCTCTCTCTGTCTCTCTCTCTCTCTCCCTCTCCCTCTCTCTCTCTCTCTCCCCCCTCTCTCTCTTCTCTCTCTCTCTCTCTCTCTCTCTCTCTCTCTCTCTCTCTCTCTCTCTCTCTCTCTCTCTCTCCACTCTCTCTCTCTCCCTCTCTCTCTCTCTCTCTCTCTCTCTCTCTCTCTCTCTCTCTCTCTCTCTCTCTCTCTCTCTCTCTTTCTCCCCCACATTCTCTCTCTTCCACTCTTTCCCACAATCTCTCTCCCACACTCTCTCTCCTACTCTCTCCCACTCCCTCTCTCTCCCATTATCTATCTCTCTCTCTCTTCGTTTGTGGAATTCATGAATTTTCTTCCTTGTACAACTTTCTTTCTCTGTATGCCATGTACCCTTGCCTATCTGCCTCATCTCTCTCTCCCTTTCTCTGTTTTTATTGTTCTCGCGCAGCTCCTGTCCCCCCTCTTTATCTGTCTATCTCTTTAACTGTCTATCTCATTATTCTTTTTTTTTTGCCTCCCTTCCCTATTTCCTCTGCTTGTTCCATTCCTTCTCCCGAGTGTTTACTTTGAGATTGTATTTGTGAATCCTCCTCTTTTGTTCCTTTTGTTATCATGTGTTTGTATCCATTTCCATATTCGTTTAGCTTCGATCTGACCCACGCCTGCGTTGGCCTTGTCTTATCTCTGCCTGGTGTGCCGCTGTCCAGCAGCGGCAGCAGCAGTTGCAAACCTCTGCACAGCTGCACTCTGCTCTCCAGCTGAGCACTCCTCTGTGTTGGATGCCGTGTCCGCTACTTCTGTTGTTACAGGTGCTGCTGCTGGATCTGTTGTTGCAGCTGGGCGTGTTCGATCCTGCTGCCCGATTCGTTATTGTTTTTCTTTCGCCCACTTCTGCCACTTTCACCATCACCGAGAACGCCAACAACACAACTACCAATATCACCATTACCACCACTACCAATCTCCACTCTCACCACTTCCTTCACCACCTACGTTACTGTCACCATTAACGACCGGTGATTCGGCGATTCGAGTTCGAGTCCTGCCCAGGGCTGAAAAAATTCATTATCACTGCACTGCGCTCCGGCACTCCAGCTCTGGTGGGCAAGGAGTCGTATGTGTGCGTGTGTATAGTGTTGCAGCCTTATCCACAGATCAGGCCATATATGAGCTCTGAGCTCTCACCGGGAGGGTAATAGCTGTCGATCACGAGCCCAACACGTGATCCAGGACCGTGGTGAATCACGCGCACGCACACACACACACACACACACATACACACACACACATACACACACACACACACACACACACACACACACACACACACACACACCTCTACACACACACACACACCTCTACACACACACACACACACACACACACACACACACACACACACACACACACACACACACACACACACACACACACACATACACACACACACATACACACATCTCCTTCGCACGCAGTTTGATCTAATACACTTTTGCACAAATACATACCCATTATTTTTTCAACATCTTTTTTACCCGCCCTCGTGTTACTCATTTAATCACATCCACATCCCCTTCTCTTAGTCTTTGTCAGCATCCTCCTCCTCCTTCTCCTCCTCCTATTTCTCTTCCTCCTCCTCCTCCTCCTCCTCCTCCTCCTCCTCCTATTTCTCCTCCTCCTCCTCCTCCTCTTCTGTCGAAAACCGGCGTGCGTAAAATGCTCGGCCTGCAAGACAGAGACCGCGGCAAGTGGGGCCTAGGAGGAGGCAGATCAGAAATACTGACCACAGTGACCCCCATTTCCGGTCAGGGGCCCAACATTCAACTGAATGAAATTGCCCGGATTTGGGGCCCGAGACGAATATCTTCAAGTCGCCTCACAGCGTCGAAGGGGCCAATCCCCGTATTGGTGCCACAAACATGAAGGAAATAACAGCACACACAGATTAAAGAAGGAAATATCCAAGAACTGGTTTACCAACAGGGTGATTAACGAATGGAATAGACTTAGTAATCATGTAGTTAACACTGCAACTATTGGCTGTTTCACAAGAAGGTTAAATCACTTTATGGATGGAGATGATAGGTAGTAAGGGACATGAAACTGCCCAATGTAGGCCTTGTGGTCTCTTGAAGTCTTCTTCATTCTAATGTTCTACTCTTTAGTGTGGTGCAAAATGATATTGAAAGTAGAAGTAACCCCTTCGTGTGAGAGAATATTTATGTGTGCGTGTGTGTGATTCACCTTGGTCTTTGGATCACGTGTTGGACTCGTGATCGACAGCTATTTCCCTCCCGGAAGAGAGCTCAGAGCTCGTATGACCGATCTATGGGTAATGCTATGACCTTACACGCACACACACACCCCAACTCCCCGCCCACTAGAGTTGGAGTAACGACCCGAAGCGCAGCGATACTGAAATAATTTCAGCCCTGGACAGGATTCGAAACAGGTACCGCCGGTACCGCCGCACTGACAGTCTGGGACTCAACCAACCGCGCCACCGAGAGAGTGTGTGTGTGTGTGTGTGTGTGTGTGTGTGTGTGTGTGTGTGTGTGTGTGTGTGTGTGTGTGTGTATTAACTTGAAACATATTTTCATCTTTGGGTTAAAGCCTCAGTGACCTTGACTGAACCCCTCTAGCTCGCCAAGCTAGACCTAGATTAGTGACAGCTGGGACAAGAGTCCCAAATTGACCCATTTGCGATCACTCACAGGTGCAGAGGCATGTGACACTCATAACACATTAAAATTTCAATTTCTTTGATAAACGTGTTTAGCAGAATCATCTTAACTCTCTGGGGTTTGCTTTGCCACTCATTGTAATACAAAGATAATTTAAAGCCGAAGTACTCAAATGATAGCAAATATGTAGGAGACGTAAAGTTAGGTATTTTGTTAGCAGTAATGGTTCAGACCTGCAGGACGGTATCGCACCGAATGAAGGAGACTGCGAGAGACCATAAGGCCTACAGTAGGCAGTTCCATATCCATTGCCACCTATCATCCCCATCCATAAATTTATCTAATCTTTTTTCAAAGCAACCAATAGTTTCAGCGCTCTCTGTATATGGCTACTAACTCTCTTCCATTCTTGAACCACTCTGTTGGTAAACCAGTTCTTCCCCATTTCCTTTTTAACTCTAAATTTGTCCAAAATATATCCTTTACTACGAGTCCTGCCTTGCCGTCTTAATATGATGACCTTGTTTGCATCACCCTCGTCAAAACCCTTGACCCAGAAATTGCAAGTAATTGGCATTCTCCCTTGAACGGAAATTGGTCACCAATCATAAAACAAATGCCGATTGACGCAACCTGTAAGGGCCATTTACACGGTCAAACCGTTTGTCAAACAAGTGTTTGAAGTGAAGTTTGACCGCATGAATGAGTTATTTGTTTGTATAACACGTTTGACAAACGTATTTGACAACCATGTACACCATTCACACGGTCAAATATCACTTCAAACACTTGCTCGACAAACTGTTAGGAAGTCACTCAAGACACTATAAATACTGACTACAGTAAGTATCCCTTTAATATCCCAAGGCAATCATTTTCCATAAAAGATCGTCTGAAACCAAAAGTATTATCAGTTTTTAATTAAGATAATTCTCTTAGTTATATACAGAAGAAGAAAAGTAAACAAACCTAACGCGCTCGTAATGAACGTATAGATTTCATAATCATGAAAATTAAATTATTTATTTTCATTAGAAATAGTTCATTTATAAATATATCTAGAATAAAGAATAAACAAATTTGGCATGCTTGTTATGGACGCATCAATTGATAGTTATGAGAATGAAATAACAACATTATTAGTTTTTTAATGTAGATTATTCACTTTGAAAAGTATACAAATAAAAAAAAATGGAAAAGATGAAATAAATTTCTGTAAATAAATGGCCAGTGACATAACAGAATCATTACTTTCAAGGTTCGTTCATACCGCTGTCAATCGTTTCCGACATTTAGTGTCTGTTGAAAACAATATCCCCAAGAAAAAATGGAGTGCCTAAACAAAAAAGTGAATCACATCAATAACCGAAACCCAATAGAAATTGTGGTTCTCAACCAGGGGTCCCTGAACCTTTAGGAGGTTATAGAGTTTCACAAGTGTGGCCACAAGTCCGAATCACTCCTCCTCCTTTCTCCTCCTTCTCCTCCTTCTCCTCCTCCTTCTCCTCCTTCTCCTCCTTCTCCTTTTCCACCTCCTTATCCTCCTCCTCCTCTTCCTCCACCTCCTCCTCCTCTTCCTTCTCTTTCTCCTCCACTGTTGGCAGTGCACAATGATTCGCTGTAGTGATGCGGTAGTCTTAAGGAGGCTAAAGAAACAGTAATCCATAAATATGAGGTACATGAGGAAAGGTGTTGAGAACCACTGGAATTGGGCTGCTCGTGGCCATGAAAAGTTGTCGACTCATACTTTTGAGTGTCGTGGGCTCCCTATGCAGCTTTGAAGATAGATTTCATCTAAAAAATCTAACATAGATGATGACTGATCCAAAATTCTTCAACTCTTTTAATATATCATCCGTACCTCAGACATTATCCTCTTTTCCAATGCCCCTTTTACCCCATCCATCCATCTTATCCATGGTCGCCCCCTACTGTTCACTCCTTCCACCTCTAACTTCTACACCTCTTTTACTAATCTTTCTTCACTCATTGTTTCCATTTGTCCAAACCATCCCATTACTCTTTCATCATCCCTATCTCCCAACTACCTCTCCATCCCCGCTCTCCTCCTCACCTCCTCGTTTCTCACTCTATCCAACCTAGTAACCCCTACCATACTTCTCAGGCATTTCGTCTCCAACACATTCAAACTCCTCGCTTCCTCTCTTTATGTTCCATGTTCCTGCCCCATATAGTGCTATCGGCACAATCACTCCATACAATCTCCTCATAGCATCCATTCCCAAATGTCTATTTCTCATTACACTTTTTTAATCTCCCTCAAGACATTTACTTCCTTCTCTCGA